>NC_048231.1:22563686-22863686 GCF_002007445.2 Ailuropoda melanoleuca | reverse complement strand
GGAAGAAGTTGCGTTTACCAATGACAACTTGTTTGTTCTTGTTTGCCTGATTCAAGGAGATCTCCAGTGGGCATTCCAGAAGAAATTACAAAATGGAAACAAACGATCAACGACTTTCTTTACTAAGGGGAAAGGTAAACATTCTCACTACAATCTATTCTCAAAGATTTGTTCATAAATTTAGCCAAATTCTTAAGATAGTGTCTAGCCAAAAATAACAATAATAATAATAGTAATTAAAGATTAATAGATACTTGTTGGATAAATTAATGAATGTCTAAGAAAGCTTAACTCCTTTCCTGAGTACATTTATACTGAAGTTTTGTGGCATATCATTGAGAAAAAGGATCACAGAATTTTCTTTCATATGTTTTTAGAAAAGTGGATTTCTAAATAGCAGATAAATTAAAATGAAAATAACTGAGTTTCATTGTTAGGGCCATGAGATTTATGAGCCGAACAAATCAGCTTGTTGTTACCATTAAGAAACCCAGCTCAGGCACCTTTAAGAAGTGTGATCAGGTGTGTGCAAGAATGCCCAGAAGAAAGAGTTCAGAACAGAGATTGGGTTTGAAGCCCATGTCTTTTGTCATCTAGTTTTGTAACTTTTGACAAATGTATTCAAATATTTGTAACTTAATCCTGGTCTGCAAAATTATTCCCAGAGAGAACATTTGTTGGTTTTGTTAGCTTAAAACAGTTTACACAAATAAGCTACTAAGTTTTCTTTGAAGAACTTCCTGCCCACTCTTGCTCCCAGAACTGCTCGGAGCTCTGGAGAGATTGTTCGGGTTGTATTTCTATATGTGCACCAGACTGTGTCAGAGATGTAGAGACATACTTCCTTCCATTTTATTCCATCCCAACACCACCACTATGTTTGGGGTGACAAGCAACAGAAACTGACTCTAGGCAATGTAAGGGAAGGAAAAAAATGGGGAATTTTTTTTAGCAGTATTGGAAATTTACAGGGTACTTCACAGCCTGAAACAAAATAAAATTGAACAACCAGAGATTGCAAGAATTACTAAATCCGGGATTCCAGAGACACTAAGTATTAAAATTAAAAGAAACTCTTATCAAGGGAAGTTTGGGTTGGGGGGGTGGGAAGCCAGTCCTTTTGTCATGTGAAACTCCACTCGAGATTCAAAATCCAGGAAGAAAAATGATTTACAAATCATTAAATTCTGCATCTGTGTTCCCTTGCATGTCATCATTTCTTGAAAAATAATGTCCAATAAAGCCAACATTGGATTGACTGCAGTATTCTAATAGGAAAGTTAGATGTCTCTGTGTCACGGATTTGGAGACAGTACTTCAGCTATTCAAGTGAATTACATTTGACTGGAGCAAAGAGATGATCAGAAAGCATAGTGCATTCATTCTTCTGTGGAAGGGAAAATAATCGCAATTGTAATTGCACTCAAACAGTAAGTGCCTGATATGTGCCCTGCACCCACCGGGCAATTTATATACATCATCTCATTTTGGTTTCATATGTGTGTGTGTGTCCGTGTATTCAGATGTACATATAATCTCCTAATAAATGAGAGCAAGAAACTCCATGGTCTTCCATGCAAAAACATTTTAAAAAGTGCACTCAGGGCCGGGGTTCCAGAACCATGATAAGGGACCTCGGCCAAAGTCACGTACCTACTAATTTGTCCTATGAAACACATTGAGCAAAATAGTCTCTTGGGACCTTGATGATATTTTGCTTTTCTCTGATTTCCTTTTGAATAATGACAGCGTGTAATATATTAGATCTAGTGTGCCACAACGAAAATAGTCTGGGCCTGAGATTCAGGAAGTCTGTATTGGAGTTCCAGATCGTCACAACTCATCGTGTGAAGATCTTGACTAATTTAAACTGTTTTTCCATCTGCAAAATGGTAATCATTAAAATCTCCACAATTCCAGAGCATATTTGTGAAGATAAAAATAGATAATGATTCTGAAACGCTTTTGTACATACGTGTTTTCTCTACATATGGACAGTATTATTAATTTAGATCAGAAGAAGCAAACAATGAAAACACAGGTATTTTTAAGCTACCTATGTGCTTCAGCTCAGCCTTGAAGTCTGAATTCAATTTACGCTTTCCTTTATCGTAAAATATATTCCAAATAATTCTCCTTACTTCCTGTTCTTAAACGGTGACTTTTCATTCCTTTTTTTCAACCATTCTATATTCTCTTTATCCCCTAAAGCCCTGCAAAACTGAGAATTTTGCAGCAAAGCTATATTGAAGTATTTTTCTTGCATCTCACATTTTCTAAATTCCTTCAACTGACTTGATTATTACTGATAGCATCACCCTGACCTGAATTCTCCTATTTTCATTTTATGTATTATTTCCCCTAACCAAGGATAAAGGGAGAAGATCCTAAGGCAGAAGCTTTCTCTTCACCCACTCGTGCTGGCTGTTCAGCCTACTTCTGTCTGCTTAGATCGGGGAGGCCTGTGACCTAATTATACACTTATTTTGCTTGGACCACGAATTCCCTGAGCCCTCCTGAGCTAGGGGAAGAACAGAATAATATTATAATGGCATCCAGACGAAGAGTTTGTGCTAGAAAAAGGTCCTAGTTTTATATCAACAAAGTAAGCAAAGAAGTAAAACTCTGAACAAGGAAATCAAAGCTACAGTGAATTCAAATGTTAGCTACTTTGTTTCCATTTCTATGTTCATGGTATGAACGTAATCGAGAGGTAGAGAGATAGAGAGATAGATTTCTCTGAAATTCTAAATGGCAGAGATATCTGTTGCATCTTATATTTTAGTAAGCAAGTAACATTATTTAGAAGTATCTTATAAGGAGATTGTCAAACCAAATCCTTTTCACCCAATTCAGAGTTCAAAATTTGGGGTATTTAAAGTAAGCTTTTTCTAATTGTAGGTGTTTCCTTTTTTTATTACTTTATTTTTGTGTACTCCAACTGCATAGCTAAGAATCACTGAAGCATGCAGAAATTTCTTCCAGAATTTTAAATTGATCCAACAGATTCTGAGAATAAAAAATGAATTATGCAGGGAGCATTTTATAAGAATGTATTGAAACATTTACACTTGTCTACTGTCTTCTTTTAGCAAAATGATGGATAGATGACTAGAAAAAGAAATCACTGAGCTATATAGACTGTAAGGGATTGTAAACATATATTTAAGTCAAAAGTAATTTTTTCAAACACCTTTAAATACCCAATTAATAAAATGTTTCATATTTTACTATTACCATTTTTTAACTTCCAAAAACCTAATATTAACCTAATAAGTTTAGTTTTTTAATTGCTTGATGGTAAATTATATTTCAGATTATTTAATAGTTATATTTTAGTTATATTAGTTATATAATAGTTATTATTTAATAGTTATTTGCAACTTAATTTTATAATTTTTAAAAAAATTATGACTTGCTATTTCCAGTTTTAATCTAATGATTCGATTTGTCAATGTTTCCAACTGTTTTCATGAAATAGTTTTTAGAAAGCATCACGTAAGTGGAAGCATGTTTTTTTGAAAATATAATTCAAAAAAGAAATAAACTGTATATACTTCTACTCAAATCTCATATTTTAGGGGTTACACAGAAGAAATATTGTGCATATCTATAGATTTATATTTTATTGGGATTACTTCTAGTTTGTTTGTGTCACATATGTATTCTGGAGTTATTCTGTGTAATAAAAATTAAAAATACATTTGGCAAAGTTTCAAAGTTTAAGACTATTACATATCAGGTCCTAGTGGATAGTTCCTCACTGCCTTCAGAGATAGTATGTGGAAGTTACGATGTATTCCGGCCCACTATATAATTTTTTTCGAGATTTTATTTTTTTATTTAAATTCAATTAATTAACATATAGTGTATTATTAGCTTCAGAGGTAGAGTTCAGTGATTCATCAGTCTTATATGGTACCCAGTGGTCATCACATCAAGTGCCCTCCTTAATGTCCATCACCCAGTTACCCCAACCACGCCCCCCAGCAACCCTCAATTTGTTTCCTATGATTAAGAGTCTCTTACGGTTTGTCTTCTTCTCTGATTCCATCTTGTTTCATTTTTCCCTCCCTTCCCCTATGATCCTCTGTTTTAAATTCTCCTTCTTTTCTGTAGTATACTAACAACAACAACAACAAAAAATTGGTCTTTATCCCCATCCCTGGCACAGAGCTCCTAAAACTCATGGAATTTACTGTGCTTTGCATGTTAATGAGATAACTGTGGAGACAACAGGGGTAGTGGGGAGAGATAACTTCAGGCTGAGGGAGGGTCACCAGAAAAACCAAGTCTTGATTAGAGAACTGGGACTTTCCCACCCACCTTCTCACCTCCCCTTCTCACCTCCAGGGAGGGAAATGGGGCTGGAGATTGAGTTCAGTTACCAGTGGCCAGTTAGGTAATCAACCACGCCTATGAAATGAAACTTCTAGAAAAGCCCTACCTGTAGGGGCTTGAGGAGATTCAAGGTTGGTGAACACACTGACGTGCTGGGAAAGTGGCATGCCCGGAACAGGACACGGAAGCTCTGGGCAATTCCCACCCCATACCTTGTCCTATGCACCTCTTCCATTTGGCTGTTTCTGAGTTGTATCCTTTAAAATTAACTTGTTAACTCGAGTAAAGTAATTTTGTGAGTAGAATGATTTTCTATGAGTCATTCTAGCAAATTATTAAAACTGAGGAGGAGATATGGGTACTCCAAAAGTTATAACTGATCCATGAAAAGTATGGGTGGCCGCTGGGACTTGCAACTCATGTCTCAAGTAGGGGCAGTCTTGTGGGACTTTAATCTGTGAGGTCTGGGATGATTCCGGATAGTTAGTGTCAGAATTGAATTCTTTGAGTTGTTGGATACCTTGTTGGTGTTGGAAAATTGGAGAACTGGTTGTTGGTGTGGGAAAAACCACAGACACCCTCCAACATTACCTTTAGGGGAGAGTCTATACATCTTATATTCCACCTCCTGGTTTTTCCAGCTTGAAGATGCAACCAAGGCAGAAAAATGTGTACACTGTGAGCATTTTGTATCTTTCAGAGCTTCCAGAACAATGGGAATGGGAACAACATTGGTTCACCACATCTTGACATGCTGAGCATTTTGTCAAGAACATCACAGATTAAGTGCTACTTTTATCCTAATGTTCATATTTATTATGTACCAGAAGACAAAACTACAAGTCCTAACCATGTGCCTACATGACACAAACATCAACTTGATCCAATACATGCTACATCTGAACCAACCTTTTTCTTGAGAGTGTACGAAGAGGATCTTCACTGAACTACAGCGTAACATCTGTGAGTAACATGATACTGTCTCTTGAAGGATATGAAGAGGAAAGACCTGTAGTTATGATAACCCAAATGTCACTAGTCCAGGTGTAAAAATAAGGACTCATCAAGGCGAGAGTCATCATTTTGCTGGCTTGCAATGATCATCTGCTGACCAGGGAGTGATTCCAGCCCCAGAAAATTTCTTCTTTCTCTCAAGCATTTCTTTGAATTCCCAAGATGTGTTTTTGAGGGCCTTTGTGTTTTTTGGCCTACTATTCCTCAGTGCTCTTTTCCTGGATGCCAGGGTTTCTCTTGATGTTCCATGTATCCAGCAGTTTCTCAATAGTCACAGCAGTGACAGTATTGGCTACTCCATGTAGTATCTCCTCCAGCTTTTTCTCTGGACCCACTGAGCCTCCAAGTCATCAAAGGTTTGTGATATTCCAAAGAAGAAACAGGAAGAGTCTATCTTTCCTTTCATGTTGTAATATGACCTCATGAGTCACAAAAGTGGAAAGCTTGGATTGCAGTGTATTTCCCAACTTAATCAAACAGTGTTCAGTGTGCTGCTTTACAATCATTTCTTCTCAAGGACCTGTCTATACAGCCTCAAGGATAGAAAAAGAATGTATTTCAATCACAGACAATGAACTATGCTCAGAAAAACTCTGTGTACCTTGTGAGCATCAAGACTTGGTATCTACATTAAATTCAGGACAGCTGGCTACTACTTACCTTAGGATTAATTCTCTTACAAAGATAAGTCAGGCCCCTTGTAAACAGACACTCAGTGGCTCACCACAGTGGTCTCTAAACACACTAAGGTGAAGATAAACCTTTAATATTAGACAGAACTGGAACTCTGTTACAAGATTGCTTTAGCTTTCAAAAAATGGAAATCTATGGGATCTTACTTCATTAGTTCACCAGATAGCTCCTGTCTACTCTAAACTCAACCTAGACTTAAGCTAAGGTAGGAGGCTAAAAGTACATACAGGGCACTTTTGTATATAATACAGTTTGTATTAAGTCATTTTATTTATTATCCTTCAAAAAAGCAAATAAACAAAAAAACAACCCAGAAAACTTTTTTCCTGATAGTGTATCATTTAAAGAACATCCCAAATTGCATTTATTAATCATAAATAAGGAATTACATATATTCCAGGTCTTTTGCCAAGACAGCTAGTTAGAGCTCCTTCACCATATTTGTCTCCCAGCTTACCATTCCTTCAGTCCTCAGGTTTTAGGGAACAAACGTTCCAAGGTCAGTGTGATCAGTATTCTCTCTTATGTACAACCAATGTTTATTTTTAATTTGAGACTGGTAAATAAAGGTTTAATGGGATTTTAATGGCATGTTAGACACACTTCAGTGTCCAGAGATGTGGCATCATATTCAGGAATGTCATTATCTAGATTAATTATCAATAGCGGACAGATATCATTAGAGCAATGTGAAAATGAGAGAGGTTGTAAATGAAATCTGCTAGGCAGAAAGGCAGAGGGAAACAACCTCTGATTAGTGACTATTTACTATATCTATAATCTTTTTTTGTAATTTGTGTATTCTTGTTGTTGCTGAGAATCTGCCTAAATAGTACCAGAGAGGAATTGTAACTAGTTATTTAATTTTTAACGTCAAATTGTTTTTAAAAAGCTGGACATGTCTCTGAGTAGATAGACCGTGCTCACAAGAAGGAGAAAGAATGCACTCTGCTCAGTATATATCATCTTTTTTTCTGAATTTTGTTATGCTCACACAAAAAAATAGGTGAAGTATATTATGTCCTAGTCTTTGCATATTGCCAAAATCCACTAACTGGTTGATTCAGTTTCAATATATTTAAAAAAATAATCAAAATGGTCAAGGAGAAAACCATCTTAAAGAACAAAATATTTTATTCACCTATCAGGGATCTCCATACTCAATAACTTTAAATTATGCAGTATTTTTGTGTTTAATTATGCATCTTTGTTTTAAATAATATAGCCACATGTATACTTCTATGGCATGTACACAGTTGTATATAATATAGCTTTAGGGAAAAAATCCTAAAATAACATAATTATGCCTATTTTAGAGGTCTGAGTACAAACTCACCTATCCACTCTTGACAAATCTAAATGCTTCAATTGTAAAATACATAATTTTTTATATATCACATTGAAAAAAAAAATGCCTAAACCACAATTCTTCGTTTCACTGTGCACTGTAGAATAATGCAATGTCTTTGAAGACATTTTAGATGGCAATTACTCTCAACATCTGTAGTTTTTACAATGTACATAACACTGTTGAAGAGATGACATTGAGAATAGCTATGACCAAGTTTAATCACCGACAGGCAATGACAAGTATGTACCCCTTTATGCCTGACAAAAAGTCAGATTCATAAGATGAATCCTGATTTCGGAGATATAAAAAAAGCAAAAACAAACAAACAAACAAAACCCTGCATCCTAGAATTGGTGAAATGTGGTATTTCAAATCTCAGATTCATCCCTTTGTGTGAGCAAACTACTTTAGTGTTTGTAAATCTTAGATTTCACATTCTTGAAATGGACATAACAAGGGTACCCACTACCACACATTGTTATGAAGATGGGTTAAAATGATCTTTAAAAGCAGATGGTAAAGTTTTAATTTTGTTTTTAACCATGACGGTGATAAAGGAGGCTCCTGAATTGCCCCTCCCCCCATGCACACACCAAATACACAGCTACGTATGGAGCAATTCTCTTTGAGAAAATTCCAGAAACCACTTGCATAATTCCAACACACTGAATGACGGAGAACATACCCACATCAAAATGTGTAGGAAAGACAGACAAACACTTGCCATAAGCCTCACCTCTAGCACTGCATCATACAATCAGGAGAGAACCTCCAATTCCCAGCTTCCCACTGAGGAGCAAAGGGCTTAGGGAGTACATCCAGGGTCCAACTTTACTCCATCCAAAGGATGGGTCCCCAAAACACTTAACTCTGAAAATGCACGGGTCTTGCAGTGGGTCCCACAGTGCTATAGAAAATATGGGCAGTTCTTAACGGGCACAAGACTTGCTGTGGCTATTGCCCCAGGGTTCAGTACACAAGAAACAGGAAAAGACCCCATCTCCTACTTTTTCCCTGGAAGAAGTTTGCATCCCTTATTAGTGTTGCTGAGGGTCCAGCTTCTAATTAGCATATATCTAGATGCTGACTGCTCTTCTCCCTGGAGCCTGGAACTGGTGGATACTTACACAACCTTCTCCCACTGGCTCGCTCCAAAAATAAAACCAAATTGCCACTATCTCCCTGGAGGAGCCTGTCGACACATCCAGCGCCCCAGTTTTACAGCTGCCAGTTGATGTATGTGTCCCCAAATCACCTCGCTCTGATAGCCAATGAGGCTTACATTTATAAGTTGTACTAAGCAGTTTTTAAATAAGCACCGAAGCACCTCCATGGCCATATTGCAGAAGGAGCAGCCTCAGTGCAGAGGGAGCAGGCAAAAATGCCTATATCCCAGTTTCTCCCTGGAGTGGGTTTGAATGCATACTTTCCCAGCTGCCACCTGACAGTCCTGCTTCTGATCAGCCTGCATCTAGCCACTGACTGCAATCCTCCTCTTTGGGATACCAGTCTTCATACACCCTCAACTAACAGGAGCTATTAAGGACAAAGATGGCAAGTAGGACAGTCACAAAGGTTTGAGAAGCAACAAGGCGCCTATGAAAAGGAAACCTCCTGGGAATCCCTTGAAAGTGACTGAAACTACATTAACATTACATTAAAAGGAATGTACACCATGATCAAGTGGGATTTATTCCTAGGATGCAAGGATGGTTCAACATATGCAAATCAATGGGATACACAACATTAACAGAATGAAGGATAAAAATCATATGATCATCCCAATAGATGCAGAAAAAGCATTCAACAAAATTTTACATCCTTTCATGATAAAAACTCTCAACAAACTGTATATAAAAGGAACATACTTCAATATAATAAAAGTCAAATATGATAAGCCCACAGCTAACATCATACTCAATGGTGAAAACCTAAAATCTTTTCCCCTGAGATCAGAAACAAGATATAGATGCCCACTCTCACCATTTATATTCAACATAATACTGGAAGTCCTATCAGAGCAATTAGTCAAGAGGGAGAGATAAAAATCATCCAAATTGAAAAGAAAGAAGTAAAATTGTCTCTTTGAAAGTGTCATGATATTATATATAGAAAACCCTAAAGACTCTACCCAAAAACTTTGGAACTAATAAATGAGTTCAGTGAAGTTACAGGATACAAAATCAATATAAAAAAATCCCTTGCATTTTTATGCAATATTAACAAACTACTGGAAAGCGAAATTAAGAGAACAATCCTATTTAAAACAGCACCAAAAATAAAATACTTAAAAATATATTTAACCAAGGGGTGAAAGATCTACACACAGAAAGCTATAAGACATGAAAAGCTATGAAAGAAATTGCAGAGGACACAAATAAATGGAAAGATATTCCATTTTCATGTATTACAAGAATTAATATTAAAATGTCCACACAATCCAAAGCGATCTACAGATCAATGAAATCCCAATAAAAAATTCCAATGGCATTTTCACAAAAAACAATCCTAAGTTGTGTGTGAATAGCCAAAGCAATACTAAAAATTAATAATCAAGCTGGGAACATCACACTTCCTGATTTTGAAGTATATTACAAAGCTATAGTAGTTAAAATAGATGGTATAAAGACAAACGCATAGACTCATGGAATGAAATAGACTGAAGCTGCGATAACCTACACATATATAGTCAATTAATTATTGACAATGGAACCAAGAATATACAATAGGGAAAGGACAGCCTCTTCAATAAACAGTGCTGGGAGAACTGGACAGCTACATGCAAAAGAATGAAACTCAACCACTATTTTACACCATACACAAAAATCAACTCCATGGATGAAAGACTTGAATATAGGTCCTGAAACTATTAAATTCCTAAGAGGGAATTTTCTTGACATTGATCTTGGCAATAATTTTTTTTTTATTTGACACCGAAAGCAAAGGCACAAAAGCAACAACAAAAAATTGGGACTACTTCAAACTAAAAAACTTTCTGCACAGAAAAAAAACCAAAAACCAAAAACAAACAAACAAACAAACAAAAAACACCATTGGAATGAAAAGTCAGCCTATACTATGGGAGAACATATTTGCAAACATATATTCAATAAGGGTTAAAAGCCAAAATACACAAGGTACTCATACAGCTCAATGTCAAAAAAAACAAATAACCCAATTAAAAAATGGACAAAGGACCTCTATAGAAAATTTTCCAAAGAAGACATACAAATGCCAAACAGGTGCATGAAAAGGTGATGAACTTCACTAATCATCAGGGAAATGCAAATCAAAACCATAGTGAGATATCACCTCGCATCTGCTAGGATGTCTGTTATCAAAAAGACAAGCCATAATGAATCATAGCCAGAATGCAAATAAAAGGGAACCCCTGTACACTGTTGATGAGGATGGAAAGTGCTATAGCCATAGTGGAAAACAGTACAGTGGTTTCAAAAAATTAAAAATAGATCTACCATATGATCTAGCAATCTCACTTCTGGGTATTGATATCAAAAAGAAACAAAATCAGTATCTGGAAGAAACATTGGCACGTCCATGTTCATTCCAGCATTTTTCACAATAGCCAAGGTATGGAAACAACTTAAATGTCCCTTAGTGGCTGAATGGAAGAAGACTGTGTGTGTGTGAGTGTGAGAGCGTGTGTGTGTATTCAGCCATAATAAAGAAGGAAATTATGACACTAGCGACAACACAGATGAAACTGGAGGGCATTCTCCTAAGTAAAATAATACAGACAGAAAAAGATAAATACTGCACGGTATCAATTATATATGAAATTTTTTCAAAAAGTAGAACTCACAGAAACAGAGTAAAATGTTGTTGCCATGGGTTGGGGGCTGGCCAAAGAATACAATATTTCATTTATAAGATGAATAACGTCTGAGGAGCTAATGTATAACATGGTGACTATAGTTGATAACACTATATTATATATTTGAAATTGGTGAGAACTTAAGTATTCTCACCAAAAAAAAGGGGGGGGAACTATGTGAAGAAATGATAAATCTGTTAATAATTTAATGGTAGGAATCCTTTCACAATGGATACATTGTGAATATCAACTCATCACATTGTCCACTTTAAATATATTATAACTTTGTCAATTATACCTCAATAGCTGAAAAAAAAAAAAAAAGCAGATGGCAAACTGCTAGCTCAATTTGAATGTGTGCTCAGTAAATACCAGCTTTGGGCAGCAGCAGCAGCAAGTACTCTGCTCCCAGACCTCGTCTGCCTGTGTTCCAATTCTGCTCAGCAACTTACCGGTTTGTGACCTCAGACAAATTGCTTAACCTCACTGTGCTCAATAATGTTATCTCATAATAGTATCTGAGGATGAAAGCCCTCTCCTGTAATTTAAGTAAAACCTGTGCCTAGATAAAGCAGTTGTATTCCTTAGCTGTTTTATTGCTAACGGGAGAAAGTTTCTCTTATGTAGGGTATCTATCTGGAAGGCCCTCCATCATGTAGAATATTGCTAGACTTGACAATCCTTACAGAATAGATCTAGCCTTTGGTTAATGACTCTGACTATCTTAAGGACAAAGACTGTATTTTAATTTGTGCAAGTTAGTGGGAAATTCAAGTATGTAGCATTGGTTGCAAATACACGTACAATTTATATTTGCTCCTCTACCCTTCATTTTATTTTATACCCAGTGGTAGTGGTAGGATGGATAGAATGATAAAATATGAATTGTTTTTAATTTAGAGAATAAATTACAATTATTTGATAAAGCAGAGTATACTTGGATAATATAAATTATAAAGTCATCCTGGATTGTGTAATTAAATTCTAAGAGCACTTTCTGAAGTTTCCCTTTTGTAGTTTGTGTTCTGCTGTGTAAAGCACATGATGAAGTGCCCTGAAAAATTCACTATTTAAGTTCAAGGCTACAGATCATTGAATATAGTGCTAAGAAAATTAAATGTGGGCCCAACTAGCAAAATGCTGTAAGTGAATTTGAAGCCCTCTAGAGAATACATCAGTCAGCAGTATGCCACCAACTCAGCTCAAGTTTACCACCTCAGCCCTTTACAAGAAAGAATTATTGAAGATCCCAAGGTTAAGAAATGATAGCTCTACTTTGGTAAAAGAGCAGATCTACTGGGTTTATGAAGCTACCTCATTTAACAAAGCATCTTTTGAGTATCCAGTGTTCTAAAATGTACATAAAACTGACCCCAGATTCATTCCATCTTCGTGGAACTTGGACTTCAGAGAGTCCATAACCTTATGTAATTGTTTAGAAAATGATTTGTGAATATATAATTTTCTTTTGAGGGCTCTTAAGATTTCATCAGACCCTCTGAAGGGACCTGGAACGCACACACACAAGATAAAATAAAATAAGTACTTGCTTATAATTTCTATTTCTGTGAAATAATAATTACTGCCATCTTAAGTACTTTGTCTTGCATAACTTTATAATGTTATTTTAATTCCCATTGCATGGATGAGAAAATTGAAGAACAGAAAAGTGAATTGTCCAAAATCCAACAGCAAGTAAGTGGTAGACCCAATAATGGAGCCAGGCAGTTTCTTCCCAGGGCTAATGCAGTGGACCTCTGTACACGGTCATGAAAAACAGGTCTGATGTGGAGAAAAGATCTCTGGGCAGAGAATTAGAAAACTCTAATTCCAGCTCTAGATCTTCTATTAATGGCAAGAAGAGTTAGGTTTTGAGTCTGTCAAGTGCCTACTCCATAGGGTTGTTGGATTTAGCAAGTAAAAATATAGAAAATCCAGTAAAATTTCAATTTCAAATGAACAATGAAGTATGTTTTAGTAAGAAAATGTCCCAAATATTTTGTGGAACACACTTATACTAAAAATATATTTTCACTATTTTTCTGAAATTTAAATTTAACTGGGAGTCCTCTATTTTATCTGGCAACCCTACTATTATGTAGAATAAGGGGACACAGAGTATCACAAAACAGATTTTCTGTTTCTTCCAAGAATTTATAATAATAGTTTTAAAAAGATAAGAAATACAAACACATGAAACATTTTAAGGAAATACTGACCATTGAAGTAGGTTGGTGTGTCTTGAAATCTTTCTCCCATACTTACCATCTTCTTCTCATTATAGATGCATTTTACAAATCTGGTACATATGTTTTCTTAGTGAAAAGTAGTACAATGCCTATCTTCCATTGTCTAATTTGTTGTTTGAAAAAATATGAATAGACTCAAAAGCCTGTTTAAAGTGGATCTGTCAGAATTCCTCTGTGGTTTATAAAGATCAAAGATAACTTTGAAAAAAAAATGGTCATAAAATTCAGAAAGGCACAGAGGGATGATCTCCAAAGCAGATTCAGTGGCTCTTAGGCCACATGTGCTTTGCACTGAGGAATTTAAGGCCCAATATACATTTATCTAAAACAATTTAAAGGTTGTCTGGAGAAGACTAGTGTGTTAATCAGAACTCGAATTCTGCAGTACAAAAAAAAAAAAAAATACATGGTTTTGTTATCATGTCTCATAGGAATCCCCTTGTTCATCTTTTAAAATTAGTGGCTGATAGAGGTGCCTGTGTGGCACAGTTAAGTGACTGACTCTTGGTTTTGGCTCAGGTCATGATCTCAGAGTTGTGAGATTGAGCCCCACATCGAGCTCCATGCTCAACACGGTGTCTGCTTAAATTTCTCTCTCCCTCTGCTTCTGCCCCTTGCCTCCATGTGTGTTGTCTCTTCTCTCTCCCTCTCTCAAATAAATAAATCTTTCAAAAAAATTAGTGGCGGGTATACTGGTGTTTATCTGCATGAATTTGATGAAATTATATGTCTATATAGATTTATATGAGCATTTGTTGGTAGATTTGCAGTTAGCTGAAAGAGAAGTTGCATCATCCTCAAAGCAGAGACGTAGCTCTAACTCCAATAACAGAGGCTGACACTCAGTGAGAGACAAACATATTTCAGGGTGGAGGAAATCTGAAACCGTTTTGAAAGGGTCTTAGTTTTAACAAGTATATACTTGTCTTGTGAAAAGTATGCAAACAGACAGTTGTAAATGGGTAGAGGAAAAAGCGGGATTTGAGGCAGGATTTCAAATGGCCATTACAAAAGCACAGATAATAAAAACTGGCATTCTGCACAGTGAACAGAAGTTTCAAATCACTCTTTTTAAAACTTTAACGCTTCAGTAAACTATCTGCATCAGTTAGGATATGTGAAGATATGCTGCTGTAATAATCTCTAAAACTCAGTGACTTAATACAGCAAAGGATTATTTCTTACTCGTATGTACTGCTGGTCTGTTAGGTTCTCTTCTGATTATAGTTATTCAGGATTTTAGACTGATGATGCAGCCACCATCTTGATTGTGACCAGTGGCCATGCAAGAAGGAAAAAGATAATTCTGCACCGAGGATTATAGGCTTTGTTGTGAAATTACAACTATCATTTCTTTCAAAATGCATTGGCCAGAACTAGTATGAAAGCTTCATGAAATCACAAGGGAGCCAGATAGGAGTATAATCCCATCATGAGCCTAGAAGTTGGAAAGTGGAAAATATTTCGCTAACAGTAGTAAGAACACCATGGTATCCATTATTACTCCCACTTTTTGGATATTGTCACAGATACTAAACAGTTCAGAATTGAAACCCACCATGGGTGGAGCCAGTTCATGAATCAAGAGCGTCTGCATTTGCTTTAAGATTACAGCTACGTTTTAGGTGAGATGTGTAGGAAAGAACATTAAGGTGACTTAAAGTTGACAAAACTGGATTTTGACTGCCCAAAACACATATCACAATCTATTTTGTTCCAGAAACCATTCTAAGCTCTAGGGATACAGCACGAACACAAAGGCACAATCACTGTCTCATGGGATTTAGTCCAGCAATGCTAAAATATTGCTTCTCAGTCACAGAATCTAGATATTCTAAATAAAATATACATATGAGAAACCTCCAACGTGGAAAGAAAGGTACATGAAATATGTCAAATTTTGGCGACATCTGAGGAATAAAGGAAATTGAATCTAAAAATAGAAAATAACCCCTTGAGTATATTTTCATACAAACATTAGCATTAGACAATGATATTCATTTAAATATGTTCAAGGGATTTACTCTATCTCAGTTAAAAAAAAAAAAAAAAGCAATGCTTACTGAGTCAGCGAAATCCAACACAGAACATCCCTCCCGAACCGTGGTTTGTTTTGTGTAAATTGCATACACTCCCCAGTCAAAACCAGTTGTTAAAAAATGCAACATGATTATGTGGAAGTGAATAAATTTTGGATACATGTTTGAATTCTACCTTATTTCTACTACCTAGCATCTAATTACCATAGGATGTCCTAGATCCTCACCTTCATTGGTAAAATCACTATGATTAACAGCTCTTACTCCTGGAAATCAGTTGTGGTTCAGCAGTAGAAATGGTCCCATATATGATCCTATCTGGTAGATGCCAAAATATTTCCCAACTAAAGAGTTTCCCTACATGGATAATAACAACATTTTTGTTGTTAATCACTGTTACATCTTCATAGTAATTATCTTGTAAATTGTAAAAAATTATGAAAAAAAAAGTACTGAAAAGAGTAACAAACTAATCTTATCTCCTTTTTGTGACTTTTTCAGAATTGTTGAATAAAAAGAGACCAGTGAATACCAAATAGGAGTCTTAAAAATATGGGGAAAATGGGGGTCTGAATAAAAAGGCCCTTTAATGTACAGTTTTGCTCACTGCCCTGGCCTGATTCTAAGTATAGCTAATGCATTCGGGTAACAATACCATAGTCAAAAAGAGTCCAGCTTAAAAAGGGGGAAGCAGTGTTTGGGGAGAGGAGTCCCTGGAGATGCTCCAAGAATGACAGTAATCTACTTGTCTACACTACTGAAATCGGATTGCTGATAGCAAAGATCATGACTCACTCTCCAGGCAGCTTAAAGTCACCACAAAATGAAAATCTTACATTGATCAAATTATAAAGAGGGGAAGAAAATTTTGTTGGAGGTTTCTGGCCATTAAAGTAAATAAATAAAAAAGTAAAGCTCTAAAGAAGTAAGTAGTCAAATTTTCCTGGGGAGAGGAGAAAGCCGTGTGTTTCAGAAACCAGCTTTATACAATGAAGGCATTCATCATTTGCAGAAACAGAGACAAAAAGAGAAACATTAGTGGGGGAAAAAAAATAAAGAGAGGAGTCCTGTGGAGGAAAGAAGTTACACAGGAAGGAGGAGGAAGCATGAGAATAGAGTAAAAAGTCTGAAGGTTAGGCACTGGGGTCACAGATATATTTTACACCCAGCTCAAGAATGGTTGGCCTTCAAAAATTTGACATGGGAGCTATATGGTATGTTTAGGAGAGTAAGAGAATCCCTTGTAAGGCTGTGCACTGTCATTTTATTCAATCAAGCTTAATGCTTATAAGTCAAATACAATCTGTGAGATGTCAAAATTCAGGGTCAGGTCATTAAGAACTCTAGGTGCATGGCAGGACAATTTATCGAGATATAAATTCATGTTTCATGTTCAGTGTTATAAAAGAATCAGAAAGAGTGACACCTTAATGCTATCCATATGTTTTAGGAGGAAAAAAAGTTGTCACCCTTTCTACTCAAAACACTAATTTTTTGCCTCCTCACAGATATCCATTACATAGGGCCAGGGCCAATAGATTTCTAGGGTCCACACAAATTTCCAGAACTCATGCAGGATTAGACAATGAGCATCTCAACAGTAACTATGTGGACTGAAGATCAGAGGACGCTCCCCCCCTTCCCAATGTCTTCTTCTGGATCAATTGCCTAACACATTTGCAGAGTCCATGAAGGGAAGGGAAACCCAATAATGCCTAAGATTAAAAAGTATTGCCATCCAGTCAGAATAGAGACAAAGAATCAAATTTAATTTTAAGTAAATGAAAGAATATGGCATTTTCCCTACCTACCTGAGCTTCTGAAATTATTCATAGCTACTACTGTCAAAGGATTCCACAAAAGCTCTCATTCCTTTTTTAATAGGTAAAGTTAAAAGGCTACCTCTGCTCTCTCAAGATCTAGGCTTCAGTCTGGGAGAAAGGGGGTCCCTTTGTTTATCAAAAGACTTTATAGTCTATGATTATGATGATGATGATAAGGATGATGATGATACTAGAAGATGCCTATTGAGCATTTCAAAGGCTTGAGATGACAAAGCTAATGCAAATGGCCTATAATTCACTCCTCTCCCAATTCCTGAAGGAATGCTTCCAAGTAACCTAGTATCAGCTCTGTGAACATGATAATTAGAACTCCAGGAATATACACTAATGGCATTTTCTAGAAGGAAAGCAGAGGAATGGCTACATAAATGTTGGTATATTTACACAATGGCATCACATTTCATAGTAAAAGTTAATATTCTGAAACTACAGAAATGTTAAATAAAGCAAGTTTCAGAATATATAAATGCACACACTATATACTATATGGCTATGTATATGATATATATGTAAGTGGGTATATTTTTATGGTATCATTTTCAAGGAAGACTAAAAATGTTTAGGACATAGGCATGTGTGATTAAATCATTTAAAAAATAAAGCAAAGAATACAAAACAAAATTAAAGTTAGTGACTATCTTCAGGAAAATGTGACAGGTAAAACATAACTAAATGCAAGATTTTGATAATATTTTTTGTTTCTTGGCTTGGGTGGTTCTTTTAAAAAATATGTTTATATACTATATATCTACTCCTTTGTAAGCCTCATTTATTAAATTGAAGAATGCCATAAAAATCATTTGCAACAGATTGAACTAAGATTTATGAGCGAGGAAAACTCAAAGTACTATGGTAACCACTCCAAGCAGAGACCGAAAGGAATCAAAAAATGTTTATTGGAAGGGCAGATACTTGAGCTGATTCTCCACCACTGGGAGAGTGGTTGTCTGATGGAAGAAGGGGAGATGAGCTGTGGTGATATTCCAGGAAGAAGCAGCAACATTTGCATAGAAGTGGAGGGAAAGGAAACAAAGACTGTGCCAGGAATTGTGAACAGATCATGTGTGGTAGAGAGTGTGAGGTGAGTGTTGGGAGAACGGAGGGAGGAGAGTAGCAGGGGCCATATCATAAAGGGATTCCTTTATCACACTTTTACTTCCCATCGAGAGAGATTCATTTAACAAATATAAGCAAGGGAATGGCAACAATAAATTCACACATGAATCCAGACAAAGTTCAAGATTGAAATATATAATCCTGAAATACAGCTCTTTCAACATCAAGAAGGGAAGAAAGCAGCAGACTGAAATGTCCCATAATTGAAGTGATATGACTAAAAATGGTGCATGAATGTGAAACAATAGCATTCTGATCATATAAAATTCCTGTTTGCAAGCTAAACAAGCTGCTGCTGACCTCGGCTTAGTACGAAGGATCTAATGAGACAGTAGGTTCTAGGTCAATGGGCGGCAATCCAATTACTTAAGTACAGCAGCCATGGGATCAGTTAGGCTATCACTGCCTCTCAAAAAGTAAGCTCAGCATTTTGGAAGGAAAGGGTCTCCCCATGTGACCCAGTACATGAAAGATTAATGGGAAAGGGGGCAGCAAGGCATTGACTCAAACAGAGCTCCAAGTTCTTACAGTTTTAAAGTACATATAAGGACTCAGACTTTGATGAACAATTGAAATGAGAACCTAGTTCACTAGCCAGAATACTTTGTGTTGGTACTCCTTAAAAATAAAAAGTAATGAAACAAACCAAATGCAAATGTGGGTCTACAGAATATGTGCTCTCACACAAACAAAAGAGTATCTTCTAGCCATAAAATAGTCTATTAAATCAGCCTTGAAGTTCTTCCTAAATGTAAGAAGTTTTTCACAACTGATTGCAGAGAAACCTTTCCTTTAGTATTTTTAATCAAAATTATTCATTTCTTATCTTTTCTAATTTATGATTCAAAAACTAATACTAAATATTGGAATTGTCCAATGTTTACCAACCATTTACCAATTAGATTACTGTCTAGTAAACATGAGTTCAATTCCTAGGTACCATTCCCCCATTTCATATCAGGATTTGGACAAAGTACTCCATGCTAAAGAAACAACTTACTAACAACATCAGTTAGAACACTAGGGAGACATCAGGCAGTGGAACAGCAAACACACTGGTTATTTCAACAGACAGAACACCATATAGCAAATTGATTTAACAGACATTGAAAAGCAAACAGAACTTGGGAGAGACAGTAATGATAGCAAACTCTCTAGCACTGAGGTTAAAGGGGAGCATTTGGAGCTCTTAGAAAGGTAGGAAGGATTCCATGAAGCTGGGCTTAGCTCTCTGAGGGGGGGGGCACAACTGGTGCCAGTTCCTCTGAGGGGGCTCCATGCAACTGTTTCTGGGTTGGGTGGAAAAAACTGGAAACTGGACCAATTTCTACTGCTAGGTAGAAAACTCTTGCTTCAGTGACCCTTAGAGCATCAGCAAATAAACCAGGAGGGTCCACATTACTTCGTCTTACTGCTTTCCAGTCCCATCGAGTGGCCCTACTGGTAAAAGCTAAGAAGGAGCCAGTCTATAAGAAAGAAATGTAACTGGAAGAATCCCAGCCCCAGCACCAGAGAGCTGAGTATAGAAGTAGGGTTTGTAGCTGAAAACAGTTTCATAAACACCAAGAAGGAGTGAGTCGATGCATTATTAGGGCTTCCCTCATTGGAACTCATAGAATAAGTAACTGATGGGTACTGAACTAGGTAGTTTTCCCATTTCTTCTGCTTGTTGAGATGCGGGGCTTCCTTCCTTGTTTGAGTGAAAACAGGAATATTAAGTATGTAGAGTCTGGTAATATAAGGAGAAGAAATTAAATTCTAAAGCCCCCCAGCATTTTGTATTTGGAACCATTCATGTAAAGAATGGTAAATGAATAGGCAAAGTCTGGCTTTAAAATTATGAATCATTAAATGTAATAATGCCGAGGAGATCTAAAATTCTAATATAATCAAAGTGTATATTACAAATTAGCTGCCAGTGGCCTTCCTCTTTGTCAATCAATCAACAACTAATATTTAACTGAGTTGGCAAATTATCACTCAAAGTTTGCTAAAGGGATCATGTATTAAGGTAAATTATGAAATTGCTGTTTTTACGGGTCAGAAATGATCACGTATCAGCAATTTCACTTGGTTCAACCTGATATCTCAGTTTAACTATGGGCCATCAGTGTTGCGTCAAATGTAAACCTATACATAGAAAGTGAGGTGGCTTCCCTGGCATCTGATGAAGATTGAATTGTTATTAATGCTATAAAATATTCTCCCTAACCACTTTATCTTCTCCCATAGCCACATGTTGCATTACTTTACCAATATTAAAAAGGAACAACCCTGGAAAGTCACAGGTATAGTGGTGAAGAACTCTGATGATGGAGTCAAAGAGATCTTGTGCACACACTTTCTTTTTTTTATTATCTAGCCATTGTACTTGAGCAAGTTTTTTAAGTTTTTCCAGTCTCAATTTCCTCATCTGTAAAGTAGAAAAAGTGTTATCTACCAAACAGGATTGGTGTCAAGATTGAAAAAAAATATGGAATATTTCAAATGTTGTAACAAGGCCTATCATATTGTAAATTGAAATAAGTGGTATTCTGTCTACATTTATGTGTGATTCTTTTTGAAAAGGATATAACTAAATATCAATGCCCATCACATAGATTTATCACGAGTATCAAAATGCATTTACAAATGTAAAGTGGATAGAAGAGTGCCCAGATATTGGAAAGCTATGTGAGGATTTTTCTTATAAGAATAATATAATTATTAATATCTTAGTGGCAATGCTATTACTGTGACTCACAATAATTACTATTATTGCATTATTGTTATCTGGGAGATTTCCCTCAGCCTCAACTCATAGTTTGTACCTGGATGACAAAATATGTTACAGAGCTACTTATTATCTGTATCCAAACTAGATGTGTGTGTGTGTGTGTGGTACAGAATAGTTTAGGCACCAAGTTATTTCTCGGGAGTAGTTTTTACATCTCACCCTATCTTTGACTTCAGAAAACTCCGTCTGCACATACCATACCTGAAAAGGAAAGTCTATACCATATGCCATACGATACTACCCTCAGTTTGAATCCACAGTACTTACTGTCAGTCTCATACTGATTAGGCAACAACTCTTCATTTATTTGGAGAAATAAAGGCAACAAAGAATGACAAATAACATCACAATCACATAACTCTAAGCTGGAAAGGGTCCTAGAGGTCCTGTGAGGATTGGATTCAATTTTTACAAATCAGGAAACTGAACCTCACAGGGATTAAAAACAAGGACTAGGATCGGCTGTGTTTCGGAAAGAACCCCAGAGATAAAACACTTTACGTCCAAATTTCTCAGACACTACAAAATCTCCAATGAAAGGCCATTTTGCTTGTTTGGGATTGCTTTGGGGGGAACTTCACTTTAAAAATGAAATTTCATTTTTATATAATGGCATTAAAAGAAATTCCCTTACACAATCCTGAATGTCCTTTTAACATTCTTTAAATGTCTTCTTGCTGATCTTTATTACATTCTAGAATCAAGTTTCATTCTTTTTTATTCACAAGAACTCCTCCAGGCTTATCTACATTTGGAGAAGTAATTAGTAAGAGACACTGTCCTAAAAACTGTTTTCCGGAGAAACGGTCTAGAAGACGCCCTATTACACGACACTCCCTCAGACAAAGATGTTGCTGCAAGTCAGTGTCCTCCAGTGAGTCAGAGCCACTGCATTTCCGCTCGACTTCCAGTAGTGCTGCTAACTGCAGGATTTTATAGTTTTCATGGATTGTCAACATCTGTGGGTAATTCATTACCAGCTTCACTCCATTCATTAGAGACCCCCAAATCCACCTAATTATCTTATTTTCCACATTTTTTTAGGTCAAAGTAATTTCAGTTAAATCTTCTTTCTTTTATTCCCTCCCCATCCTAACACCCTTGACTGGGTTTATGTATCCTCTCAAACATATAGTTATATTAATGTCATCAAGTTTAATATAAAAACTATTTTCAAGGCTATAAACTTAATTTATTATGGTATAATTATCAGTGCTTTTAATATTTTCCATGCTTAATGTCACTGAATTTACTGTTACAAACTTACTTTGCAGGGTGCCTGGGTGTGAGCTCAGTCAGTTAAGCATCTGCCTTCGGCTCAGGTCATGATCTCCGGGTCCTGGATGGAGCCCTGCGTTGGGCTCCCTGCTCAGTGAGGAGCCTGCTTCTCCCTCTCTCTCTGCTGCTCTGCCTACTTGTGCTCACTCTCTCTCTGTGTGTCAAATAAATAAAATCTAAAAACAAAAAACTTACTTTGCAATGAAAAGAATAATGCTGACAGAGATCTGTGTGTGTGCCTGTCCGTGTGTGTGTGTGTGTGTGTGTGTGTGTGATATTTTGCCATCTGTATCAATATATCACCATAAGTGGCAAGTTCTGATGAAATGAAAATAAGAGATATAGAAGGATTTCTACACTACCTCAGTAACATTTGTCTTCGTCAGTGAATTCAATGTCGATGAAAGTGTACAGTGACAGCCCTAGAAAATTTTCTATGCATTTTCCAGTATAGAGAAAAGCCTGTAAGTTGCAAAACGGACGTTTAACTACACCGATGTTCAAAGGATTCACTCTTGTTTCTTTTGGTTGTGGAATGTAAGTTATAAAGTATGGACTAATTTAGAACTTTCTTAGTTTTTTTTGTTAAAAAATTTAAAGTTCCCTTAAAGAGCGAGATGCACAAATGTTCTTTTGTGTCTCAAGTTTAGACCCACATCATTAAAGGCAATGGGAGTTCATAATAGAGAAATAGCTATGGAAAATGACCCCCTTTTAACTGGAAATTTACTACTTGATCCCTAAGTACCCTAATGGAAAGGAAAATAGTTCTACGGAGTGAAGAGAAATTGGTAAATCTCCTATTGGGCAGAAATAGACCTAGTTAAAAGAGTTTGTCAGTAAAGCAATAAAAAGTTTAAAAATAGATTTGAAAAAAAATGTTAAGGAATATGCAATTGAATTTACTCTATTTTTTTTTTTTAAACAGAATAAAGAGGCACATTTCGTTATGGGTCTTATGTGAGCTTCCTTTCTCCTGGTTCTGATGTGCAAGATCAGAGGGTTATTTATAGACAATGATGGAGGCTTGGAAGAACAGCAGAGACTAATACTATAGAGGCATTTCTAGACGCAAACTCTGTGGGGGTTAAAGACAAAAAACAGATTCACTGATCTTGAAGTAGGAAGGACTTTTATAGATAATGTTCCAATCATTTGTAAACTTTTTTTTTTAGCTTTGAAGTACATTTTCCCCTCTAAAGGAACCCATTTGGGAAAATGCAATGTTTCAAGTGAAAGATGGAATTGTTCTTGTTGAAATGGAAATGGAGAGCCAGTATTCTACCTGTTCAGCTTCCCCATCCATCTCCAAGGTGACCTTAGACTCTTTCCTGGGGAACTTAGCAAGAAAGCTTGAAAACTACAAATCTAGACCAACTTCCTTGTTTTACAGTTGGAGAAACTTAGGTCCAATAAAGATTAGTGACTTGGTCAAGGTCACGTGTATAGAGGCTGAACCAGGAACAGAACTCCTTCTAAGGAGACAACCAGAGGCATATAATCATGTCCCTGGGTAGCTTTATGCAAACTGTTTATCCAGTATAATTAATTCACACTTCTGAAGGGCCAGGTGGAAACTCTGAACCTTCTTTACATCACCAAAACTTCCTAAAGCATTCTAGCTCCTTCAGTCTTATATATTGATTTAATAGCAATTTCTAATCATTGTAAAATCCCAACATATGGATAATGAAAGCAGCCTGGCTACTAGACATAGTGGAAGATAAAAATCCCTTTCCCTAAAGAACTTAACACTATTTATAGGAGACAAAAATGATATCGAGAAAGAGAGAGAAATAAATTCTGTTGTTAAACTGAATTTTACTCAAGGCTAGTATGATAGGATTTCATTGAAGAGAATGTTGAATAAGACAGGGAAGGTTACATGTTAAATGCAATTCTTGAAATAGGCCTTGAAGATAGAGTGGTTCTACAATAGAAAAGAAAATCACATACATTATTTTGAGCTTGAAGAGCAGCATCTTAAACTATGAGATGGTAAATGCAGAAATGTTCCATATCATCAGATACAGAGCATTGCTTTAGCTCTTTTCAATAAGTAGGAACACCATGGACTGGAGACTACCTGCCTGAAAATCTTCTATATTTCCTTACCACCAACACCAGTGTTTTCAGGCTGAAAAACATATTTTATCAACTTTAAAACTGACTTAAAAATTAATTCCTCCAACTAAATATGGAATTTTTTATGTTCAAGTTTACTTGTGTTTACCAAAAACACAATACCCTGCTCTTAGAAAAGTGACTTAAAAAACAACAAAAGATTCTTCATAGAATCTCAAAATAGAATCCTTAAAAGGATTCCTAAAATTCAAATAGATCTTACAAAATAACATCTTCATGATTTCAGTGTAAATAAATGAGAAATTAGAAGATTAAATTTCCTTCAAAAATAAGCTTTTGTAAATTAAAAGCAAAAGTGCTCAAGGGATAAATATGTTTTGGGTTTTAAAAGACACAACGTGTTTTGTTTTTTGTTTGGTGGTTTTTGTTTTTGTTTTTGTTTTAAATAACTCCAACAATTCTGAACCTCGATTCAGCAAGATTTGACCAATTTTAATCTATTTGGAACTGGATTTGAAAATATCACCATTCTACCTTCTTTGAACCTCAACTAACATATGGAGACATGGAAAACCAAACACACAACCTCCTTTTTTTTTTATTTTTTATTTTTAAGGTAATGTAATCAACATGGACTGGCAAAATGGATAATTTAGGGCCACTTATCCTATAACAAAGCATGTATTATTTTTATTGCTTATTCTAAATTATTTAGCTAGTGTGTATGTATATATGTATGTATATATAATATACAATTTTTCTTTATTATGTAACTATATATATATATTTTAAGTGCAGCAACTCTTGAGCTTTTCTTCTTTTTCTAGAATGACTTATTTAACAAAAATGCATTTGTCCTATTAGTGTTTCCACAACAGAAAGTTTATCTGGAAACCTATATCCAAAAATCATAAAGTAAAGTCATCCTAACATATGTTTTCTCCATATAGCATTCCAATGTATGTGTCGTTTGCTCAGCACCACAAAGGAGCCTTGTTGCCATGCTCCTTTTCTACAAAGAATTTGGAGGTACTGGTGGTATTACGGTGTTTAATAACCAGAGGTTTTTCACTCCACAGAAAGATGAATTCCCCATTTTTGAAGGGAAAAATAAACACTGTATAAGGGAAGGCTTTTGTACTAATTGTTTATCCACATTTATTTAGGCGTATATAAATTTCCAAAAAGCCTTTTTATTTTTTTTAAAGATTTTATTTATTTATTTGAGAGAGAGAGAGTGCAAGAGAGAGAGCAGAGGCAGAAGGAGCAGCAGAGCAAGAGGAAGAAGCAGGCTCCCCACTGAGCAGGGAGCCTGATGCAGGGCTCGGTCCCAAGACCCTGGGATGATGACCTGAGCTGAACGGAGTCGCTTAACCATCTGAAACACCCAGGTACCCCCCAAAAAGCCTTTTTAAAATTCACTTTTGTAGATATTAATGAGCCAGAATATAATTATTTTAGGTTTGCCTTATAAAGAACATAATGTCTTTTACAGTCTTGTAGAGTTAAATTTACAAACTAGAATCTCCACGTTTCTGTTTTTCTCAATATATCTCCTTGCAACTGAAGTACAGTAATTATATTTTTTGAATATTAATTAGTTTTCCAGAAGGTGAAGATAAACAAATTTGAGTTCTTTTCACTGGGGCTAATATATTAATGTGAAAATTTCACCAGGCCAAATATTCAAAATCATATAATAAATACAGAAATAGGGTGTGGCAATTAGGTGAAAGAAACTGGGATGACTGGATGGCTCAGGAAGTTAAGCATCTGCCTTAGGCTCAGGTCATGATTCTGGGGTCCTGGAATCAAGTCCTGCATCAGGCTTCTTGCTCAGCTGGGAGCCTGCTTCTCCCTCTGCCCGCCACTTCCTCTGCTTGTGCTCCCTCTCTCTTTCTCTCTCCCTCTCTCTGACAAATAAATAAAATCTTAAAAAAAAGAGAAATTAATAAACTTATTAACAGGTAATTATTACGATAAAAAACTTTTAAATATCTCAATTCAGCACACTCCCAGACATTTTCATCATATACCTTCAGTTAGAACACACAAGAAAACCTCTTTATGTCAATCAAAAGCTCACCTTTGAAGGGTTCATCGTACATCTGGCACTTTTGATTAAGAGCTATTATTCAGTAATAGAAAACAATTATTATCATTTTTAAAACAACCATTTGTAAGACATTAGAGCTTATAATGTGGATTTGCATATATTTTCAAGACTGGGACAGGTTTTGGCCGCTCACATTTTCACATTTTCATTCCATGCCAGTTACCCTTGATTTGTAGCAAGGCTACCACCATGAATGACAAAGCACCCGCTACCACCTATTCTCATTCCTGGGAGAGTGCCTGTCTTTGAAGCTGCAAAGATCACATTATATATAAGTTTCTGCAGTTGAAAAGGCCAGTGAGAAGCCGTAAACTGAAAGGTCATACCTGATGTGACTCAAAGAATGAAAATAGTTTGGTTGTTGCTAATTACCACCCATCCTGTCAAACCGAGATGCACTTTGAAAATTATTTGGGAGGTACATTTCACAAAATAAAAAGGCCCTATTTGCTCTGAGCTTCTCTTTATTTAGCTGAGCACCTAACTCTAGTGTAAGCTCTGCTCACCCTAAGATAGAGACACACGTGGACATCTGGGAAACTAGAGGTGCGGACCCTTCACGATTGTTTAGTTCTGAGAGTCAGATTCTTCTGGTGTCGTAGAAGAGGATTCTGAGAATGGGTTTGTCATTCTGGATGCCTTCTGATCACCTTCACAAAGACTTATTGAATCCCATGCAGAAGAAACTTATCTGAAAAATATTAAAAGAAATTAGCAAAGTGAGAAATAACTAAAATAACTGCTTCGCAAAAATCTCCACAGACCATTGGGAGTAGTGAGCTCAGGAGACCCAAAAGTGGAAGCTCAGTCAACTAACAGAAATGTCACCAGTGTCTTTTAGGTCAAACACACAATGGCCCTAGCACCTCAAGATGGACATCTATAATTCCGAGAGACAGAACAGGCAAGGGGGACGACCACGGACTGCAAAGAAGTGACCTTCAACGACTTCTGAAAATATCTAAGGGAGAATAGTCCTTGTGGGTATGATTGGGATGAGCAACCTGTCCTGTCTACTTAAAGGGACACCTCCAGACACATAACACGGTTTAGACATGCAGAGCGCAGGCTCTTGGATCCCTACAGTGGTTAAAAAAAATCTCAAAGACTTTAAAGGAGGTCAGCTTCTTCATATTGGAGGCAAGAAAATGATGGTGCAGACTAGTTAACTTTTTTCAAGTCCCCTATCCATTTAGAACTGCAATTGAAATCCAACTCTCTTCTCCTAACCCTGAGTACTGCCTTTAGTAGAATATTCAACTCCACGAGTATTTGTTAAGCACCTCTTGAATGAACAGCATTAAGCCTTATACCTTAGCTATTTTTCTGCATTTAATGGTGCAATTTTGGAAGAAACATAAATTCAAGAACCTCAAATGTCCTGCTGTACAGAATAGCTTTCCTGTAGTACTCTATAATTCTAAAATTATGAAATAAGCTTCTATGGTATTGAATCTTTTCCAATAAGTAATTAAAGCAGAGTGAAAATCTGGAGATGAAATGCACCACGGGAAGAGGAAAGCAATAAAATGTGCTCGTACTTCAGCACTGGGGAGTACAAGTAACTGCAGGAAATGTCCATGTAAAACACATCACAGGACAGCAGCAGACATTGCACTGGGATATGATTTTGCTTTCCTCCTAAAATGTGCCCTTTCATTTCATGTGCTTCCTAAGTAAGAAATGCCCATAACACTGTGATATAAATTGTTCATTCTGTCTTGGAAAGCAGATACCATTTAAATATTTATAGTAACACTAGTCTTCAATTTGCATTGACTGGGTCATAGTTAAAGGTTCAGTCCAGATAAACACAACTCCATCAAGATGGCATCTAAAAACTAATTCATCTAGTCATTTGCATTTTTTCAGGGTTACATGTCATCTTTATCTTCTTAAATGGATATATTTCAAAAGTTTTAGCTATTGACGTTTCTATAATTTTTAAAAGCAGTAATTTTAAACTGGTTTCTTGGACTAGGTTATTTACCCCTGTTAATCCTTTATTTATTTTTCCTGAAATTCTGCTTAAGTACTCTCATTCAGCCTTGTACATTTGTTCTCCTGAATGATCAGCCAGACTTCTATTTCTGGTTCATGAGCTCTTTTTGGCAATGTCATCATAGCTTTCAAGACATTTAGCATCCACATTTCCTTGGCTAACCTAACCCTCATTCCTGGTCCACTTTTTGCTCCATTGCCTTCCCCACAGGAAAAAAAAAATGTCACATAGTTTTTGAAAGTAAGACATAAAATCAACTTGAGGTTTTGGGGGTAAATAATACAGCTAATATTCTTAGGGCCTGAGAGTTTCATAACTATTAAGTAAATCTTAGTCACTTCATTTAGAAAAAAGTGATTAAAACTCCAATCAAAGATGATTTAGAAATTGACCCACATATACACAATTGATGGATTTTTCAGAAGTATATTAAGTCCAAATGTAAAAGTTCTTGATGAAGTCAGAGGAGAAAATATTTGTTTTCTTAGAAAAACAAAATTATAAGCCACAAACGTTTAAAAAAGATAGACTGAAATTCATGAAAATCAAAACTGTAATGTTAGGAAAACAAACAGGCAAGTCAGATGATAGAAAATATTTACAAAATATGGCTGATAAAGGACTTTTTCTAGATAAAAAAATTTCTAATTCTTTTTTTTTATATTTTTTTATATTTTATTTTTTTATTTTTTTTTTATTTTTATTTTTTTTTTAATTTTATTTTATTATATTGTGTTAATCACCATACAGTACATCCCCAGATTCCGATGTAAAGTTTGGATGCTTCATTAGTTGCGTATAACACCCAGTGCACCATGCAATACGTGCCCTCCTTACTACCCATCACCAGTCTATCCCATTCCCCCACCCCCTCCCCTCTGAAGTCTTCAGTTTGTTTCTCATAGTCCATAGTCTCTCATGTTTCATTCCCCCTTCTGATTACCCCCCTTTTCTTTATCCCTTTCTTCCCCTACCGATCATCCTAGTTCTTATGTTCCATAGATGAGAGAAATCATATGATAATTGTCTTTCTCTGCTTGACTTATTTCACTTAGCATTATCTCCTCCAGTGCCGTCCATGTTGCAGCAAATGTTGAGAATTCGTTCTTTCTGATAGCTGAGTAATATTCCATTGTATATATGGACCACAGCTTCTTAATCCAGTCATCTGTTGAAGGGCATCTCGGCTCCTTCCATGATTTGGCTATTGTGGACAATGCAGCTATGAACATTGGGGTGCATATGGCCCTTCTCTTTACTACGTCTGTATCTTTGGGGTAAACACCCAGTAGTGCAATGGCTGGGTCATAGGGTAGTTCAATTTTTAACTTTTTAAGGGACCTCCACACTGTTTTCCAGAGTGGCTGTACCAACTTGCATTCCCACCAACAATGTAGGAGGGATCCCCTTTCTCCACATCCTCTCCAACAATTGTTGTTTCTTGCCTTGTCTATCTTTGCCATTCTAACTGGCGTAAGGTGGTATCTCAGTGTGGTTTTGATTTGAATTTCCCTGATGGCTAATGATTTTGAACATTTTTTCATGTGTCTGTTAGCCATTTGTATGTCTTCATTGGAAAAGTGTCTGTTCATATCTTCTGCCCATTTTATGATTTGTTTATTTGTTTCTCGTGTATTGAGTTTGAGAAGTTCTTTGTAGATCTTGGATACCAGTCCTTTATCTGTGGTGTCCTTTGCAAATATATTCTCCCATTCCGTGGGCTGTCTCTTAGTTTTTTTGACTGTTTCCTTGGCTGTGCAGAAGCTCTTTATCCTGATAAAGTCCCATAAGTTCATTTTATCTTTTATTTCTCTTGCCTTTGGCGATGTGTCGTGAAAAAGGTTGCTCTGGCCGATGTCATAGAAGTTGTTGCCTATGTTCTCCTCTAGAATTTTGATGGATTCCTGTCTCACATTGAGGTCTTTCATCCATTTGGAGTTTATTTTTGTGTATGGTGTGAGAGAGTGGTCAAGTTTCATTCTTTTGCATGTAGCTGTCCAATTTTCCCAGCACCATTTATTGAAGAGACTGTCTTTTTTCCACCGGATGTTTTTTCCTGCTTTATCAAAGATTAGTTGCCCAAAGAGCCGAGGGTCCATTTCTGGGTTCTCTATTCTGTTCCATTGGTCGATGTGTCTGTTTTTGTGCCAGTACCATGCTGTCTTTGTGATCACAGCTTTGTAGTACAGCTCGAAATCCGGCATTGTGATGCCCCCAGCTTTGTTTTTCCTTTTCAACAGTTCCTTGGAGATTCGGGGCCTTTTCTGGTTCCATACAAATTTAAGGACTATTTGTTCCAGTTCTTTGAAAAATGTCCTCGGTATTTTGATCGGGATAGCATTGAAAGTGTAGATTGCTCTGGGTAGTATGGACATTTTAACTATGTTAATTCTTCCAATCCATGAGCATGGAATATTTTTCCATCTTTTTATGTCTTCCTCAATATCTTTCAAAAGTGATCTATAGTTTCTAGGATATAGGTCCTTTACGTCTCTGGTTAAGTTAATTCCAAGGTAACGTATGGTTTTTGGTGTTATTGTAAATGGGATGGATTCCCTAATTTCTCTTTCTTCAGTCTCGTTATTCGTGTATAGAAATGCAACTGATTTCTGGGCATTGATTTTGTATCCTGCCACCTTACTGAATTGTTCTATAACTTCTAATAGTTTGGGAGTGGATTCCTTTGGGTTTTCCATATAGAGTATCATGTCATCTGCAAAGAGAGACAGTTTGACTTCTTCTTTGCCGATTTGGATACCTTTGATCCCTTTTTGTCTTCTGATTGCTGTTGCAAGGACTTCTAGTACTATGTTGAATAATAGTGGCGAGAGTGGGCATCCTTGTCGTGTTCCTGATCTTAAGGGAAAGGCTTCCAGCTTTTCCCCATTGAGAATAATGCTTGCAGTAGGCTTTTCATAGATGGCTTTTATGAGATTGAGAAATGTACCCTCTATTCCTACACTCTGAAGGGTTTTAATCAGGAAAGGATGCTGTATTTTGTCAAATGCTTTTTCTGCATCAATTGAGAGGATCATATGGTTCTTGAGTCTTTTCTTGTTGATATGATGTATCACATTGATTGATTTGCGAGTGTTGAACCATGCTTGCATCCCAGGTATGAATCCCACTTGGTCATGATGGATAATCCTTTTAATGTACTGTTGGATTCTATTAGCAAGGATCTTGTTGAGGATTTTGGCATCCATATTCATTAGAGAAATCGGTCTGTAATTCTCCTTTTTGAGGGGGTCTTTGCCTGGTTTGGGGATCAAGGTAATATTAGCCTCATAGAATGAGTTTGGTAGCTTTCCTTCTGTTTCTATTTTTTGAAATAGCTTTAGGAGAATAGGTATTATTTCTTCTTTGAATGTTTGGTAGAATTCCCCAGGAAAACCGTCTGGGCCTGGAGTTTTATTATTTGGAAGGTTGTTTATCACTGACTCAATTTCTTCATAGTTAATTGGCCTATTTAAGAAATCTATTTCTTCCTGTTTCAGTCTTGGTAGTTTATAGGTTTCCAGGAAGGCCTCCATCTCTTCCAGATTGTTTAGTTTTTTGGCATATAGCTGTTGATAAAAGTTTCTAATAATCCTTGCAATTTCAATGGTGCTGGTCGTGACCTCTCCCTTTTCAGTCATAATTTTAATAATCTCAGTCCTTTCTCTTTGTTTTTGGACAAGTTTTGCCAGTGGTCTGTCAATTTTATGGATTCTCTCAAAGAACCAGCTTCTAGTCCTGTTGATCTGCTGTACTGTGCTCCTGGTTTCTAATTCATTGATTTCTGCTCTAATCTTGGTCAACTCCTTCCTTGTCAGTGGGTTAGGCCTGTCCCTCTGTTGCTGTTCCAGTTTCTTGAGGTGAGAATATAGAAACTGCATTTTAGATTTTTCTATTCTTTTGAGTGAGGCTTGGATGGCTATGTATTTCCCCCTTAGGACTGCCTTTGCAGTATCCCATAGGTTTTGGACCGTTGTGTATTCATTCTCGTTGGTCTCCATAAATTGTTTAATTTGTTTTTTGATTTCCTGGTTTATCGAGTCATTCTTGAGCAGGATGGTTCTTAGCCTCCAAGTGTTTGAGTTTCTTCCAGGTTTTTCCTTGTGGTTGAGTTCCAATTTCAGAGCGTTGTGGTCTGAGAATATGCAGGGGATAATTTCAATCTTTTGGTATTGGCTGAGACCTGTTTTGTGTCCCAGAGCATGATCTATTCTTGAGAATGTTCCATGGGCATTTGAATAGAATGAGTATTCTTTGGTTCTGGGGTGTAGTGTTCTATATATATCTATGAGGTCCAACTCGTCGAGTATGGCATTCAAAGCCTTTGATTCTTTGCTTAGTTTTTGCCAGGGTGTTCTGTCTATTTCTGATAGTGGGGTGTTGAGGTCCCCTACTATTACTGTGTTCTTATCTATATGTCTCTTTATTTTGGTTAAGAGTTGGCTTGTGTATCTTGCTGCTCCCCTGTTGGGGGCATATATATTAATAATTGTCATATCCACTTGTTGAATACTTCCTTTAAGAATAATATAGTGCCCTTCTGTATCTCTCTCTATGGCCTCTAGTTTAAAATCCAGTCTATCTGATATGAGAATTGCTACTCCAGCTTTCTTTTGAGGTCCATTTGCGTGGAAGATGGTACTCCATCCCCTTACTCTAAGTCTGAATGCATCTTTGGGTTCAAAATGAGTCTCTTGTAGACAGCAAATGGATGGGTCATGTCTTTTTATCCAATCTGCAACCCTGTGGCGTTTTATGGGAGAGTTTAAGCCATTTAGATTGATAGAGATTATTGACAGATATGATTTTAATGATGCCATTTCTCTTTAAAGTCTTTGTATCGGTTGTGACTTGCTGCTCTGTATCACTCTTGGGGCCTTTTTACCTTTATAGAGCCCCCCTTAATATCTCCTGTAGGGCTGGTTTCGTGGTTACGAAATTGGTTAATGATTGGCGATTTTGGAACGTCTTTATTTCTCCATCAATTCTGAATGACAGCTTTGCTGGATAAAGGATCCTTGGCTGCATGTTTTTCTCTGAAAGAGCTTTAAAAATGCCCCCCCAAGCCTTTCTCTCATTCCAGGTCTCTGTAGACAGGTCTGACGTAATCCTGATACCTTTGCCTTGGTACGTGAGAAATTTCTTTGCCCTGGCCGCTTTCAATACTGTATCCTTGGATCTAATATTTGCGAATTGCACTATGACATGCCGTGGCGTAGGTTTGTCCTGGTTGAGCTTGGATGGGGTCCTCTCTGCCTCTTGGACACGAATGCTTGTTTCCCTTGCTAGATTAGGGAAGTTTTCAGCTACAATTTGTTCAAATATCTCTTCTAGACCTCTGTTTTTCTCCACCCCTTCAGGGATGCCGATGATTCTGACATTGGATCGTTTCATAGAGTCAGTAATCTCCCGTAATCTACATTCGTGGGCGTGGATTTTTTTAAGACCAGCTTCTATTTTCGTTTTTTCTTCTACTAACCCATCCTCCAATTCGCTAACGCGTTCCTCTGCCTCGGTGACCCTGGCCGTCAGAGCCTCTAGTTTTGACTGCATTTGGCTCATAGAATTTTTAATTTCTGTCAGATTCGCTCTCATTTCTGCCCTTAGGGATTCTATATTCTCAGCAACGCTTTCTCTGATGCTTTTTTCAAGTTTACTCATCATCTTGACCATTGTTGCTCTGAATTCCATTTCTGATAATTGGGATACATCCATATGTATTAATTCTGTGGCCGAGGCCAATTCTGTGGCAGAGGCCACAGACTCATTATCTTTTCTTTGCTGGGGGGGACTTCTCCTTCTCGTCATTCTGATGAAGAGAGATTGCAGGGTTGTCCAGAGCCCAAGTGTTGACTGGGACCCAGGCCGTGCGCCCTTGTTTTATAGAGATCTTAGGGATGTGGGCTTCTTCCTTAAAGAGTTTATTTATTTATTTGAGAGAGAGAGAGACAGTCAGCAAGAAAGGGAACCCAAGCAGAGGAGTGGGAGAGGAAGAAGCAGGTTCCCGGTGGAGAAGCCCGATGAAGGACTCCTTACGGAGCGTTGTGATCACACCCTAATCCGAAGACAGGTGCTTGGTGACTGCGCCACTCAGGCGCTCCGGGTTGTGGGCTTCTTGATTTTTCAGCCTGCCTTCTGGGGGAGGGGCCTGCCTGCAGGTACTCAGAAAACCCTGTTTGGGTAGAGTCTCTGTGTCCCTTGCGAGGGGGGATGGGGATGGGCACCCTGTGAGCCGGTATTTCCGGGCTTTTGTTCTCTGGCGGCTTTCCCTGGCGGTTTGCTATGCCTCTTCTGAGAGAGCAGCAGCGGCTGAAATTCAGCCTCTGTCTCAGAACAGAGGGATCGCGGATCGTTCTCCACTGATGTTCTGGCCACTTTAACTCTGTTTCTGTTGGTGCTGCTCAACCCTGCAGCATCCCGGGCTGTGCGCCCCACACCCGGCGTCCCAGCCCTCACTTCCAGGGCCGGCACGTCTCTGTCCTTTGTGTTTCCAACCCCGCCCGCCGCCAGCCGCCCCGCGCGGGCTCCCGGAGCTCCCCGTCTCAGTCTGGTGTCTCACGGGTGCTGACCGCGAGTCCGCCTGCTCCCCCGTGCAGGTGGCCCTCCAGCCGCCAGCCGCCCCGCGGACGCTCCCGGAGCTCCCGGTCTCAGCCTCGATCCAGTGAGCACACCGGAGCTCCGGAGCTCCGTGAGATGCTTGGTGGTGCACGCTCCCGGCTCACGGACTCAGTCTGCCGTTTCCAGAGTGCGGGTCCGCGGTCCGCCCGCTCCCCGGTGCAGGTGGCCCGCCAGCCGCCCTGCGCGCGCGCTCCTGGAGCTCGCGTTCTAAGTCTGTTGTCTCGCGGGTGCCGTCCGCGAGTCCGCCTGCTCCCCCGTGCAGGTGGCCCGCCAACCGCCAGCCGTCCCGCGTGCGCTCCCGGAGCTCCCTTCTCAGCCTGCTGTCTCAAGCGTGCGGGTCCGCGGTCTGTCCACTCCCCCTTGCAGGTGGCTACCGCTTCCCGGCGCCCTGACACGGCGGCTCCCTCCCCCTTCTGTTTAGCTTCCGATATCTGTGCGCGGTTTCACGGCTCCCCGCTTCGTACCTCGATACTCAGCGCTGGAGATGTTCATTTGTAGAGATCCAGATGTATCTTCCTGCGTCTCAGGCTGATTCCGTGGATATTCCTGCTGGTCTGGTACCTATCCAGCTCAACTCAGGGGACCGGCTGAAAAAGGTGTCCCCTACTCCTCCTCCATCTTAACCTCCAAACTCTAATTCTTTTTTTTAAAGATCTATTTATTTATTTTAGAGAAACAGAGAGAGTGTGTGACAGCAGGGAGGTGGGGGGCAGGCAGGAAGGAAAGCGGACCCCCGCTGAGTGCAGAGCCCTACGTGGGTCTTGATCTCTGGACCCTGAGATCATGATCTGAGGTGAAATCAGAGTTGAATGCTTAACCAAATGAGCCACAGGTGCCCCTAAATGTTTTCTAGCTCTTAAAAAATGAACAAAAATTATTGATTCCAGGAACAAGATATATAAATTTCAAATGATCACATGAGAAGAAACTTATTTCTCATTTGGAAAATGAAAATTAATTTCACACTGAGATATTCTTACACATTCACTAGAACTTATAAAACTGAAAAGACTGACGACAGCATATGTAGACAATGGTGGGGAGCCACTAGAACTCTCATACATTGTTGTTGGAAGGTACAACGGTACAGAAACATAGGAAGATTATTTGACTATTTCTTAATCTTTGAAAATATGACTTATCCCCTTCATTCCTACGTATTCATTCAAACTAAATGAAGATATATATCCACACAGACTTTTACTCAAATGTCCATAGCAGCTTTGTTCACCATGGCCCAAACTCAAAGATCTTAACTTGTGAATGGATAAACAGATGGAGATGTGTCCATACTGCCAAGTACTGCTAAACAATAAAAATGAATACGAGCAAGGAGTACTACTCAGTATTAAAAAAGAATGAATTACTGCTACAGCAATATGAATCTATCATCCAAGCATTTTGCAAAGTAAAAGAGTCAAACACAGACTACATAACATGCTTATAAGGACCACATCTACACAGGGCTGCTTACGTATACTTACAAGACTACATACACACACACCTGCTTACATAAAATTGCAGAAAACTCAAAACTAGAAACAGACATAGAGTGGTGGTTGTCAGGGAGTGAGAATGGGGTGGGAGGGTTCAATGAAAGGGGAGGTGAGGAAACTTTTTATGTTGATTAAAATGTTCTGTATCTGTCCTATGTTATGGAAATAAAATACAAGCCACATATGTAATTTTTAAAATTCCAGGAGCCATATTTAAAAAGTTAGTAAGAAAAAAGTGTAATTAAACTTGATTACAACATATATTCTATATAACCTGACTCATCCAGAATGTTATTCTCTATGTTGCTCTCCGGTTTCCAGTGCTCAAACACCACATGTGTCTGGTTGCTACTGTACTGAATAGCGTAGCTCTATAACATGGTAACTCAGATTACAAGAGATGACAAAACTCATAGAAATGTACACTGAAATTCATATATTTTATTGTATGTAAATTACATCAAAAAAGCTAACTAAAAATGAACAAAATAAAACAGCACAAATGAAGAATGATGAAAATGCAGAATGACTTTGTATACTGTTAGAATATAAGCAATATATTTGGATGTCTATCTCTATCATCTATTAATCTATTTATCTATGTTGCATTTTTCAGCATTCAGAAACAAATTGTTTCAGAAACTATATTTTCTATAGTCAGAAAGCCAGAAGCAGGGCAAAAAACCCAGAATATATAGAGTTCTTTTTCCAAAAATGAGAACACTCTGTATCATTGTTTTTTACTCTGGTTTCTTGACTTTCTCCATATAAAACACAGAGTTTCTAAAACACTTGATTGACTCTCCAGCGTTGAGAAATGCAAGACATTAACATGATCCTAACATACTCTGGAGAGAAGACAGTCAAAGAGTAGCAGTGTTCCCTTAAGGTATACATATCCCATTAATCAATAACAATGGCAGCAAAGAAACAACTCCAAGGGAAAAGAAGTAAATCCCTTTATTATGGATTCATTCTTCAACAGAATCTTTTCAGGGACTGTTAATTTGAAATTCAAGGCAGAAATAAAAAATAGCATCTTGTCATGTAGCTTCAGATAAATGGATTTGAGCCTGGGCCTCATCGCCCTGGGACCTTACTCTCCTTTATTTCAGTGACCTTCTGGGATAATTATGGTCACCATTTACAGAGTTTATTGATTAAGCAATTAATAAATGATGATAAACCCAGGAATTTCTAAGTGCAGGCATTGCAGCAGCAGAAGAGCAAGTGTTGAATACTAACGTCCACCTGGGTAATAGCAGAGCCGGAAGAAAATGCAGGAAGTACTAGCTTTCCAAGGGTCGACGCTCTGCAAGATGGGAATATTAAAGAACTTAAGCCACTTACTTCCATCTGCCCTCGGTTCACAACACTCTAAAGCACTGTCCAAACACACGTTTAAGCAGTTACTTATAATGAGGAGACTGAAAATGCTTACTGCCCCACACATTTTCACACAGAACTTGTGCATCTAGTCTCCACTATCTTTACTCTACTCCGTACCCAACTGTACATTGTTGGAAATCATTTTTTCCAGACAGTCCACAAAGTGAAACAGTCTTAAAAGAAGGCTCTTTATTTAAATTCAAAGTGCAAGTGTTAAGATTTTCTACAAAAATACTTTTTTAAAACTAAACTCAAGTTTTCTGCTGTTTATTTGCATTTATGAGCATCTTATCATGAGAGACAGTATATATGTTTAATATTTCTTATGATTTCACTTAAGTATTACTTTTATTATGGAAATAGATAAAACAAACTGAGTTTCCAGTTGAAAGATGTAGGCTAAAACTAAAATATATATATTTCATAACACTTTTGATACTAAGAAATATTCTCACGTATTCAAATGCACATTTTTAACATGGTCAGAGAATCCCATTACATTATTATTCTTTATAATGAACACACAAATGAGTTATAGAATTTAAGGTGAAGATATAATCTTAGCAAACAGCATGATACATTATATCTTTGCACAGTGTTTAAGTTCTTATCTGACACGTTTATTGATAATTTTTGGTATGTTTAATTGATAGCTTACTGGTAATTCTTATCTGGTAGGTTTATTGATAGTTTCTGGTATAGTTTATTGATGGTCTCTGGTATAGTTTATATATATATATATATATATATATATATATATATATATACACATTCTGTTAGAATGAGAGAGTATCATGAAAAGATAGGTTTTTATTTAAGACGATTATTACAACAATTACCAGACAATAGACACTTCTCTCGCTTAAAAACAATAAATAATCAACAGAATTACAATCTATACATATTTATTAGTTGTGGTAATCACACACTTTCTCTATACCCACAGATATTAAATCTACACATTCTACTGCATTATTCTGTTCTTGGTGTGATTTTAGAAACACAAACTACCAAGTAAGATGCCAGTCTCCTCTGGTCAAGCCCGTCTAGGCCTTAATAATCAGAATCCACAGAGGGGTCACTGGAATTGACGTAACAACATATTACCCTTGTCCAAGGTATTTTCCCTATAGCTACCTCCAAACACAGCAAAGATCACCATTTGTTTAGGATTTTTTTTTTCTTGCTAGCTGGCAGGATGGTAAAGATTACCCATTTATTCTACCAAGTCATTACCTAGTGAAACAAATGAACATTTTCTGTCCAGATATTTAACTGTATGTGTTCTTTATACTCAAATGTGTCTTTATCTGAGGAACTGCTGAAATAGTCAACTCTCTCTTACTTAACACTTATGAAGAGTCATGAAGTCATAAAAAGACAAGCAAATTAAAACTTGCTTTTAATTAACATCTAATCAGATTCTTGAATTTATATGTTCAAGCCCTACAAGGGTTCCTCCTTCTGGAAGAGGAGCCATTCCTATACTCAGTGGCAGGGAGTGCAGTCAGAACTTTCGTGTTTGCTGAGTTAGCAGTCGACAGATAATTTCTCCCCCCTCGCAGGCCACAGAGGAAGGAAGTGCCAGGCAACCTTGAACACCATTATGGCTGCACGGTCTAGCAGGTGATCCAGAATCAGCTGCTTTAGATTTCTTTTCACCTTAATCATAAAACATTTCATTCCTACAGAAAATCCAAGGGACTAGGATGACAACTATATACCCTCCATCCAGGTTAATAAATCTTTTTTTTTTTTCAGGTTAATAAATCTTAATGTTGCTATATTTGCTTCAATATTTTCATTTTATGTTTGTTTGGTCTTTTGTTTGTTTGTATTGTTGTTGTTTTTTGAGAAATAAGGTCTAAGAAATACAGTTCCAACCCTCTGAGTATAATTCCCTAAGCACATTCCCCAGCCTAGTCCTGAAAAATGTAACTGCTATTCTTAATCTGTTGTGTTGTAATCCACGAATGCTTATGTACAATCAACGAGACTGCTTGCATGTTTTAAACATTTTTATAAATGTTTCCATACTGTAGTGGTTATCATTCCACAACTTGCTTATTTTCATTGCACATTGTTTCATAGTTTCTACAGTTGATTCATGCAGCTCTAGTTCATTAATTTCAACTACTGATTAGAGTTGCATTTCATGAGCATTTTATAGTACCTATGAATTCCTTAGGAGACATCCTGGCTTTTGTGAAATTTTTTTTATTTACTATTTTAAATATAAAAAGAACATTCTTTAAGACATGTTCTGGGCACTTGTGTAGAGACCTTCTGAGGGCTATCTATCCAGATCTCCCGGTGTGTACACCTTCAGCTTTACTGGGGATGTTTCTATTTGTTCTCCAAAGTGGTGATACTGCATTACAGTCCCATTATCTGTGTATGAGGGCTCCCTTTTCCAACGGGTAATGACTCTCTAACATTTGGCTCTGTAGGCTCTTTGGCAAACTAATACATGTGAAAAGAGATCTCGTTTTTGAAAACTTTGTCCTTTTTTAAATAAATTTTCTCTTTAGATATCTGGCCCTAAAGGATAACTTTACTCACCTTTCTCCTTCTGCTATGTAATTATTTTACTTAACCAAATTCTAAATATATATAATCTACTTATTTATCGATATAGATAGATTTACAATCTTTTAACAGTTATTTCTTTAAATTTAATTGCATTGAGGTCAGACCATAATACATTGTTATAATATTCTTTGAAATTTATTTGAATTTACTCTTTGATTTAGTTTGAGGGTGGAGTCTGCAAATATAACGTATCCTTTAATTGAACATATAATCTAATTGGTTAGGTGAAGGATTACATAAACCTTGTTAGATCCGTCTGTCTCATCATGTATCTATCTTTGCGTGTGTAGGAAAACCTTTTAAATTTTACTCTTAAATTTACTACTTTTACCAAATTTTGTTGCAGTCTTCAGCTTCCTAGAGAGATAAATTGAAATCTCCTACGTTTGCAGATTTTGTTGGTTCCTACTTATTGCTTTTTTTAAATTTATATTTTTGAAGCAGTCTCTTAGATGCAAAAAGTTGGTGAATATTTTCTTTAGTGACCCTATTTCTACTAACGCTTTATTGACTTCAATTTTTCATCTATCATTATTCTACCAGAGCAGCTTTTATTTGGTAATTTCTTGGCATATAATTTTCGATTAACTTATTTTTAGACTTTCTATCTGCTTTTGTCTTAGGAATGTTTAAAGCAGCCTATTAGTTCACTAGTTTAACAAAAGTTTTAAACCCTGTCTTTCAACAGATTATTTTCATCTGTTTGGTTTCATTGTGCTTATCAATATATTTTGTCTCATTTACAATGTCCTATTGCTTGCTTTTGCTTGACCGGTATAATCATTTTTAAATCACTGCTGCCTTTACCTGCATGCCCTTCACCAAGTTGCCCCTCCCTGCAAGATTATATTTTCTAGTTCTACTAATGTCACTTTTACCAAATGACTTGATTTGCCCAGTGAAATGTGAGTGAAAGTAACTCCTGTCACCTCTGAGCAAAAGCACCGTGGGGCAGATTGTGATTTGCTCTGAGCTCATCCTTCCCTATCCTTCCCTATCCTTCCCCATCCTTCTCTCTTTCCCCAAGACTAGAGATTCCCAGATGTGAGCTCGTCCATCAGCCTGACTCACAGAGTGAAGTCTGTGTGCAGCCAAGCTAAGGTCAACCTACAGGACACATTTAGTGGGAGCAAAAAACCACACCTTTAATGTATAAGCTATTGAGATCTGAGGGGCATATTCTAGCACTGCATAACCTCTTAGACACTGATTGAAACTGATTGAAATAATGATCCTATCATTCACTATCCTCCCATCCTTTCCATCCTTCGCTTGGTCAATGCTTAAACAGACAGGTCTTCTATTTTCCTTTTCTTTTCCTCTGCTAATTGGGAAGCTTCAGATTACAACTTTTCCAATGGTTGTCAAGTTTTCGGCCCACAGGAAACTTAGCAAGCATTAAGTAACTACTGATCACTCCTCCACAATTGTGGTATTCCTGGCTCGATTTTTAACTTTACCTTTATTTTAAACCACACACAATAGTCTTTATGTATATATATATTTTTACTGTCAATAATTTATTAAGTTTACCAATATATTTTATTCATTTGTATACAAGGTCTATTGTTTTCACTTGTGATTACTTTCTCCCTCTGGTTTACTGCTCCTTATCTAGGATGTTGGGATGTTGCCTCTGGGTCTCTCATGTAAAACTAAGTCTGAAAATAACAGGTTGTGGTTCCTGCCTCCATGCTGATATTAGGAATAGTGAAATACTGGTCCAGAGGCAGCAGGTCCTGATAAACATGTTGTGTCTTTGTCCTCTCACTCATTAAGCCTGTGTTCCCACACGAACCTCCACCCCAAGATGAGTGCTGTGTGCATTTCCCAGCCAGGGCCCCTGCGAACATGCTGCATGATCCCATGTTTTACATTTGCAACAAACGCCACAAGCCTTGTAACTACTCAGGACTCCGGACTTTTTTTCACTTGTAAAATATCCTACCAACCCCCCACCCCCAACCCTAACCCAACTTACATCTAAGGAGAGAAACTTTTTCTAATTTGCACAAAGTACCTGTATAGTTTAGGGGAAACTAGTTTCCACCTCCATTTAGCAATTTTCATTCCTGTTACTCCTCAAGAGCTCGACTCCCAGCTGCCACTCTCTGCAGCTCCATTCGTCTCTTTGGATTTTTTGTCCTTGGAAATAGAAATCTTTTTAAGCCTGGCTTTGGTTGTTACGTTTTCTCTTTGTGAATGCTACCTGCCATTCAGATGTGTTTAGAGCAGAGTAGCTCTTCAAAGCATATACTTCCTACAATCATCATGAACGACATTTGAATTACCTCATAATTCCTCCTGAAGGTAATACTCCCACCTTCTTGATTCCCTGTCCTCACCCTCCTCCTTTGTGAAACATCAATTCACCCCACGTGAGAGAGGAGTCTTGACATTCTTGTACTTTTTATTTTGTACATTTAGCTGTCTTTGCTTTAGCCAGATTTTAATAGGGCTTTTTCTAAACCAAGACGACTACTAGTTCTGCCTGGGAAAGGGCTGGATTCTGGTTTTGTGAAATAGGGAATGACAGCTCAAAATCCAGTTAATTTTATCCAGTTATTTTTATCCACCAAGCATAACCAGGACTCCTTTCTTCTTAAGTTAACTAGACCAACACCTCTACACAGTATAAGTATGCATTTTCTTCCAAAGAAAACACACACTTCTTTTTTTATTATGTATGTATATATGTATTTTTGAAAACACTAATTTCTTACATGAGGAAAGTCACTGACTCTAATTAGCATTCCTAGTTTCTCTCTCTCTCTTCCCTTATGCCACTCTGTAGAGCGTGCGTTGTGTGTGTGTGTGTGTGTGTGTGTAAAAATAATATCGGCATTATTGTGGCTGAGGGAGTGTTTCCCTACTTCAGGGTTTGCTTTCATGCCCGGGCCCTATATCATCTAAGAGTGTCTTGGGCTGACCTCTCTGAGGCAGATGGCATGCTCCCCAACAACCTTTCTAGTACTTAAGATACTTGATGGCTCAATGCCTACTGCCCCTGTGCATGGTGGGCCGTATCTCTTCAAAACAGATAAGAAAACTGTGCACAATGTGACTATCTCTCACCCACTGTTCTGCTCTGTAATAAGTCCCATCTTTAAAATTCCTGTTTTCTTCTCTGTTCATTTAGACACTGCTGTGATTCCTATATTTCCAAACTCTTAACAGATATTATTTCAATTGCCTGTTCTAACTAGGCTTAATGCAAACATTGAGCTTAATACAATGGGGATATCTGGGAAAGACAGATCAAAGCGTTTTCTTAAAAACCTTACTTTTGGTGACCCACATCTGATCTGACTTCCGATGCATGCTATGGAAGACCCTCTGTCCTGACTTGTTCCTCTAGTTTGGCACGTGTCAGTACTGATAATTCCATTCCCTGTTAGGAAGAAGTGTCTTCTATTCCAGAAGGACAGAAATAGTCCAGCGTGAACCAGGATAAAAATGCTCTCTGCTAATACCACACTTGGAGCAAGAATATAACTAATTTGACATTTGGCACTTTCCACAAATTAGAAATTAATTCCTACAGTCATGGAAAACCCAGCTCTTCATAGGCTAGATTAATAGCTGTCCTTTTTATTTATATCAAATTTATTAGTAGTAGGCTCATAATACATTACTCATGACATTGTTACAAAAATAAAAGGAAAAGGTGATTGTGTATATTAATTTTCTATTGCGCTATAACAAATTACCACAAACATAGCAGCTTTAAAAAAATACCCAGTCACTCTCTCAGAGTTTGACAGCTCAGAATGCTGCATGGGATTGGCTGGCTTCTCTGCTGAGGTTCTTACATGGCTGAAATTGAGATGTCTTCCAAGTTGGGCTCTGATACTAGGCTCTGGAGAATAATTCATGTCCAAGCTCATTCAGGTTTTTGACAGAACCCACATCCTCATAGTATACATCTGAAGTCCCCATTGCCTTGCTGGCTGCCAACTGTGGACCTCTCTCTTCTCCTAGAGACCATCTATATTCCTTCTTATGTGCTGTCCTTCATCTTCAGAAACAGAGCATCCCAGTCCTTTTCACTCTTGGAATCTTCCTGACTTCCTCTCCTGCCACCAGCAGGAGGAAGTGCTGCCTCTAAATGGCCCAGGTGATTAGATTAGCACAACCAAGATAATTCCCTTTGGAGTAAAAAAATAAATCTTCATGGGAGTAACACTAGGAAGCAAAGGTCATAAAAGCCGTCTTAAAATTCTACCTGACACAGTATGCATTCTCTCTGAAAGCGTAAATTCATTGAATATACTCTCTATGTATTATATTCTGGTTCTCATGTTAAAGACTCAGGACTGGAAGATGAATGAGATGATGAAAGTGTGTCACAAACCAAGGATTATGATTAACCAACGTCTGTGCATCTAAAGATTGAATTAAAAAATTAAAAATAGGGGCACCTAGGTGGCTCAGTCAGCTGGGCATCTGACTCTTGATTTCAGTTTAGGTCATGATCTCAGGGTCGTGAGATCAAGCCCCACATGGGGCTTCATGCTGGGCGTGGAGCACGCTTTAGATTCTCTCTCTCCCTCTTCCCATCCCCCCCAAAAAAGGATTAAAAATATAATAGTAAATCCTGTTTTCATTTTCTTTGGATATATAACCCAAACTGGGATCGGAGGATCATAGGGTAGACTTGTTTTTAAGTTTCTGAGGAAACTCCGTACTGTTTTCCATGGTGGCTACACCAACTTATACTCTCCAACAATGCAAAAGGGTCCCTTTTCTCCACATCTCTTGCTTTTTTGATGATAGTCATCCTAACAGGTGTAAGGTGTGAGATGATAGCTGCGCCCTTTTACTCATTATATTCATTGTAGCATTATTCACAATAGCCAAGATATGGAACAACCTAAGTGTGCATCAGTGGATGAATGGGCATAGAAGATTTGACATGTGTATAAAAGGGAATATTATTTAGCCATATGAAAGGACACTCTGTCATTTGCAACAATGTGGATGGACCTTGAGAGCCTTATGCTAAGTAAAATAGAAAGACAAGTATTGCATGATATCACTTATAGGTAGAATATAAAAAAAGTCAAACTCATAGAAACAGAGACTAGAATGGTGGTTACCAGGAGCTGGGGTGCTGGGGAAATAGGGAGATGTTAATCAAAGAGTACAAACTTCCAGTTATAAGATAAATAAGTTCTAAGGTTCTAATGTACAGCATAGTAATATGTATTATATACTTGAAGGTTGTTAAGAGGGTAGATCTTAAATGTTCTCAAAACAAAAAAGAAATGATGATTATGTAACATGATACAGCTGTTAGCTAATGCAATGGTGGTGATTATTTTGCAATATATATCAAATCAACTCAGTTGTATAACTTAAACTTATATAACATTATATGTCAATTACATCTCAATAAATCTGGAAAGAATTAAAAAATAATAGTAGATTAGTAAAATATGGATGTATCACCAAAGGTCTGTAGCCTAAACAGAGAACAAGAGTGTAAATAGCGGCATGTAATAGCATTTGTGGTGCCATGAGAGTATTAAGTGCCGGATTCTAGGGAGCTTAAAAGAGGAGTCGTCCATTCTACCAAGGAACTGGTAAAGCATCAAAAGATCCCCAAAGAAGACCACACACAACTGTTTTTGAATGACAAGTAAGTCATTATGAATTTTGCAAAGTAGCAAGGACATTCTATGACAGGGAATCTACAAAAGCAAGTTGGAGGTAAGACATATATTGACCTGTTTGCAGAAGCTAACAAGCCATACAAAGGAAGTGAGGATGACAAAATAATTTACTCACATTGTTGTTGGAGCCTCCATGAGTCATAACCCACACTTTGATAAAGAACAATGATGAAAATGCAAGGTCATTTATTGGCATGAAGTTTCTTGTCTCAAAATCCATTAGTGGCCTAATGTTTCTTTTAATAGCAATTCTAAACTCTTTTTTGTTAAAAAAAAAAACAAGATATTTAATAATAACCCCATTGTATTTACTCAAATCAGAACATTTAGAGTTTTTATCTGTTTAAAACAATACCCCATTTTTTTTTTAAGATTTTATTTATTTATTTGACAGAGATAGAGACAGCCAGCGAGAGAGGGAACTCAGGCAGGGGGAGTGGGAGAGGAAGAAGCAGGCTCATACCGGAGGAGTCTGATGTGGGGCTCGATCCCATAACGCCGGGATCACGCCCTGAGCCGAAGGCAGACGCTTAACGACTGAGCCACCCAGGCGTCCCCAATACCCCATTTTCTAATTGGTATAATTTTCTGTTCCATGAAGACCTGGTTCCCCACATCATCTTACAGCCTCTCCAGCTTTCTCTGTCTTAAAGTATCTAGTCTGCTCACCTCTTCTTACTCAACTTCTGCTCCTTATGGCATAATTCAAATTTCTACTCCCTGAAGCCTTTCCAGCCTTCACTGGTTTTGCCATGTTTCAAATTTTCTCTCCATGAAATTTCTATTGGACATAATTAGCACTTAAATCAATTCTGATCTTTTTTTAAAAGATTTTATTTTTAGAGCAATTTTAGATTCTCAGCAAAACTGAACAGCAGGTGCAGATAGAGCCCACATACCACCTCCCCCACACATGCACAGACTCCCTCACCATCAGCCAGAAGGGTAGATACATTCACAACTGATAAATCCACACAGACATATCATTACTACCCAAAGTTAGAGTTTACATTAGGATTCACTTCAGTGCTGTATATTGTGTGGGTCTGGACAAACGTATAATGCCATCTATCTACCATGTATCATACAGAATAATTTCACTGCCCTGAAAATCTTCTGTGCTCTCCTATCCATCCCATCCTCCCCCCAACTCCTCCCAATCACTGATCTTTCTACTGACTCTGCCCTTTTCTTTTCTTTCTTTGTTATTTTATTTGTGTAATATATGCCTCTCTGGGGCACCTGGGTGGCTCAGTTGGTTAAGCATCTGCATTCGGTTCAGTCAGGCTCCCCGCTCAGAGGCAGGCCTGCTTCTCCCTCTCCTCCCCACCTGTGCTCTCTGTCTCTGTCTCTCTCTCTCAAATAATTAAAATCTTTAAAAAAAAATATATATATATAACTTGATAAGAGAATTTATGCCTTATCCTTGTTGATCTTTGCTCATATTAATAACTATGTGTGTTACTCGATTGTCAGATTAAGGGTTCCAGAAGACTTCAGGCTTCACAAAGACATCTTGCCTTTAAAACGTACATAAAAGGATCTGAACTCCCAATCCACAACTGATGGTATAATTTAGGTGTTTATATTTACCCTTATGGCATTTAGCTCCAAAATCCAGTTTCAATTGAGTTACTAATCCTGTCTCTGTCTTTAGTATGGATTGTCTGCTTTCCATAAATGTCACCCTCAAACTGGATACCACACTAATCTATTTTTTTCTAGACTACCACGGCAAGTTTTTGCTGTTGTTGTTATGGGTTGTGTGTGTATGGTATTTTTTTTTTAATATTTGTATTTATTTGACAGAGAGCAAGAGAGCACAAGCAGGGGGAGAAGCAGTGGGAGAGGGAGAAGCAGGCTCTCTGCTGAGCAGGGAGCCCGATGCAGGCCTCGATCCCAGGACCCTGGGATCATGACCCAAGCCAAAGGCAGATGCCTAACTGACTGAATCACCCAGGTGCCCTTCTGTTATTTTGTTTTTAATTCTGGATAAATGGGGAAGATATTACTTTTATAAATTATCATCCCCAATTTAAATACTAGTAACACAAATTTTTCAGGTCATTGCTACTAAAGATTATCCCACTTGGAGTTCCACATTCCCACCGTCTTATTAAATCCCTTTTTGGCTCTCTCCACCCACAGGCCTTTTGAAATAGCATCTGGCAGGACAGCATTGTGCCTTATTCTTCAGAGTACATCAGTTCTTGCTGGCGTCACACCCTCCTCATCTTGCGGGCAGCCCAGCAACATAACAAGCTCTGTCACCTGTGTTTATTTCAGCCAGCAGAGCCCTCTGCCCCCTGCTAGCTCACCAAATCCTCCCAACATGAAAATTACTGCTTTGCTGCACCTTAGGTCAGGTCACATTCTTAGACAGGGCCTCTCCAATTTATCCTGTGCGAGCAAAAGGGAGGTAATGTCAGGATTTATGATCCTCTAGGCGAAAGAATAATGGAGGGACTGCTCTTCCAATTACATTTATTAATTAAATTAAAGGTGAGCTTTGCCCCTACAGAAACGTGAGATTCGAAAACTCATGATGAGGATAGTTCCTTCAGTGTGGGCTGAATTCTTTTCTCTTGAATTCTTCATTTACTGGAGCTCCCACTCTCACTGTTGCCAATAGGAATTTTTGCCATACAAAGGTAGGAATGTGTTCCTGGGAATTTAATTATTCCTACAACAGAATTCCTGTTTTATTGAATATAAATAGGTATGCCTAGTTATGTTAGAGATTTTATCGTACTTAAATACCAATAATTATTCAAACAGATTTATTGAAGTTTAATGGCAATGTAATAATATTGTCGGTATGTTTTATATGCAATAGTTGTTACACCTCATTAAACAGGTTGGTAAATGATCCATTGCTGTTTAATTAACATGCAAAGACTGTGTTATTAAATCTTAAACTGTAAATTAAATCCTGATTTGAGACACTTAAATTTAAAGTGTGATTGAAAACTTCTTTGGGCATGAGCCTCCAGAGTCCCTTTTATTTTCCTTGGTTCCTTCCTGTCCTACTCCTATCGCACACCATACTTTGGAACTGGAAAGTGGACTGCACTTAATTTGCATGGCTGAATTTTTCTGAATGGAGAAAGGCATGCCTTTCTAGTAGCTGAGCAAATTGTGAATGGAGAATTTTATTTCGATCCAATTTCTTACATATGGAAGATTACTTCTTAAAAAATATATTTAGGGAAAGAAATAGCCCAAAGTTTTACAACTATTCCCTCATACTTTCATAGCGGGTTATTTTGCAAGCTTGGCAAGCTTTATTTGGCTAATTCCGAACTGTTTACTAATGGCAAGATCCATGGTGCACGTAGGACTCTTCAATCTTTGCTGAACAAGCTGGCTATAAAAAGAGCAGGTTTAGGTTAAGTGGGCAAGTGTAGTTTCTCTATTTTTAATAATGAGAATCAAGTCCTGCTGAAGTTTATATGTATTTCAGAAATATACAGAGCTGAGATTTTCTGGACTGTGTGTTGGAGTTTGCTTGATGGTGACCCAGAGAATATCAATAAAATATTCTCCAGATGTTGTATAACTTTTTATATCTTCTTTTGTGTTCTTCCAGCTTGTGGAACACAAAACAGATCCCTTGTGTTAGAATTTATATTCTGTGCATCTTTCCTCCAATGCTAAGCTAGAATAGCTTTCAATAATATTTTAGCATTGTATAATACAAAACATCCTGAGATTAGGGAAAATTGCAATTTCAAATAACTTCCAATAGCTTGGCTAGATAGGGTTGAATTATTTTCCCATAATTCTTTGGATAATATGAATAATGCTAAAAGGTGCATACATTTTCACTTTGAGTTTTTAAAGCATTTTTAAAAGATATTCAGTAAAGCTTATTTGACATACCTGGATATAAGATTATAGTCCTCTCTTCTATATCTGTAGATTGAGAAAAAAAGTCAGGTATTATAGAATAATAATGGCAACATTTTGTAGAGCAGCATCATAAAATATATTCTCATGGAACTTCATAAACATAAAAGTAAAAGTGTTTCCCAAATTTTACCTTCATGAAAGTATTTGTGCACATATGCTCAAAGTGTTAATCCTGGAATTAATAGTTTGTCTGGTAAACTTTCTGCACCCCCCTACCACCATCACCACCCCCCATCTCATCACATCACTCAGATGAACATCTCTTCTATTGAAAATCAGCTCAACATTGAATATTTTTTTAAGTAGGCCCTACGCCCAACGTGGGGCTTGAACTCACGACCCTGAGATCGAGTCTCATGTTCTACCAACTGAGTCAGCCAGGTGCCCCAACATTGAATATTTTTTACAGCCTTTACTGTACTCCTGTAAGGAATTAGCTTCTTCTTTGGGATTGCTCCCTCTCAAGATACTACACTGCTCTACTGTTGAGCGGTAGAGCAGTAAGAAATACTTATGTATTTCCATGGTTGCCTCTCCCTAACTGACCGTAGGTAACTTGCAGGCACAACCCATGCCAAACTGGTCTCCAATCATGAGCCCAAGTAGAATGATGGACACATAGTTAAGAGCTCAACATTTTTAGTAAATGAATAAATAAATATTTACGCTTAGGATACTAATATAAGCATCCACAGAGATTACCATTGCTGCATTTCGCCTCCTTAATTGTTTTTGTCCTGTGGTTCTGCGATGTAAATGTGCACCATCTTTGAGATGCCCTCCATCTGCTATCAAAAGCTTCTTACAGGGTTGTCACTGGTCATTTTCCTTGAGTAGAATTCCATCAGAGTCTCTGCTCCGAGAGGTGCTTAACATCTGATCAGTCATTGTGGGGCAGGGCTTCCTCCAGGCAAGCTCTGAAGTCACTTCACTCATGCCACACAGGGTCTTAGCACTGCTGTCACTTAATATTTGTGAATTATAGATAGACTGGAAATATGTACAAAAAAACACATTATTTCATCAGAAAAACATAAATAGAAGTGGCCCAATTAAACTCTGAACCTCAAGAATAGTGTAATATTCACTATACATTTCTAAGAAAGCACCCCTTTCTCTGTGCATTTCTCCAAGATGAAGAAATCATCACTACAGAAGTTTGTTAATTTGAATTTCCACTCTCATTTTAACTTAAAACTTAAGATAGAATTAAAATGTATATTTTCTATGTAAATGTATAATTGTATGGCATTTATATATTTACTTGTGTCTTTGCCTCCACCAACGGAAGATAAAGTCCTCTAGACTGACTTTTCACGGCTGAAACCAGTCTGCCTGGAATAGCGGCTGCTTAGTAAATACATATGGAATCCATGAAGATTCAATTTCTCTTTTTATGAATTCTATTTAAATACAAGGCCTGTGTGACAGTTTGCATTTATATGGTATGTTTACATTATTGCTTTTAGTCCTATAATGGCTCTGTATGGTACGTAATTCAGATGTAATTCATGTAATTTTACACATAAGGTAGTGGATAAATATTAAGAGACCTGCCCAAATTAACAGGGCCAGATAGAGCTGGCAATAAAGCTAATCTGCTCTTATTTTCAATTCAGGGAAATCTCTGTCTTACCAAGATAAATAACTGAAAATTCACTTACATTTGTGAAAATATGATTTGCTCATTTCTAGTGTCCAAATACACAGCTTGGTAAAGAGAACCGAAATTTGACAGACATCTTAAGACATTCTTCTATTCTCTTTTTTGACCTCTATCTGTCTCTCTCTCTGCCCCCATTTCTCTCTCTTTATTTTTTTCAATTAATTCACATAGATTATATACATAAATGCACAAATATACTTTCTTACATTTGTGTATGTTCAGTAGCACTTTTTCTTTATAACTATCTGTTGAAGGGATTTAAAATATTTGAGAAAAGATGAAATGATGATTATATACTCTCAAAGAGGCATATTCTTATTTGCCAGTGTCTGCAGAGAATTCCACTGGGCTTTCCTAGTGATTACTGTTATTTCATGCTAAAAACTCTAAGAGCAACCACTTCATATAAAACTGAAAGCATCCAACAGCCAAGGCTCCTGTACATAAAGAAGAGAAGCACAAAAGGAGACTGATTAGCAAGATAGTATGAGAAGTCTTGCTGACCTGGTCCTGCATAAAAATGGTGAAAATTACTTAAAAAGTAACAGCAACAAAAATTAAAGCCTCTGGAAATGATTCTAAGGGAAAACAATACATGAATAAATAACTACTCGTGAAAATTTATGAAAAATTGGTAAGAAAAAAATGAGTCAAATGGGAAGGTAACATATACAAATGATAAAAAATGATCTACCAAGAATCCTAGAGCTAGCAATGTTGGCTTTCAAAAAGGAAGGCAAACTTAAGGAAAATATGATAAAGCCTAGTCATCCGCTAAAAAATATTTTCAAAATATATAGTGAAGGGGCACCTGTGTGGCTCAGTCAGTTAAGCAACTTGACTCTCAGGTCATGATCTCAGGGTCATGAGATTGATTGAGTCCCACTTTGGGCTCTGCACTGCGTGTGGAGCCTACTAAAGAGTCTCTCTCTCTCCTTCTCCCTCTGCTGCTCCCCCGGCCACCAGCACACATGTGCTCTCTCACCCTAAAAAAAGAAAAAAAAGTGAAAAAAATAATTAAAATGGATCACAGACCCAAATGTAAAAATGCAAAGTTATAAAATTTCTAAAAAATAACACAGGAGAATTTCTAGATGACCTTGGGTCTGGCACTGACTTTTTAAATACAACATCAAAGTCTTGTTCCCTTTAAGAAATAAGTGATAAGCCAGACTTCATTAGAATTAAAGATTTTTGCTTTGCACAAGACAATCTTAAGAGAACTAGGAGATATGTGACCACAGGGAAAAACATTTGCAAAAGAATATCTCATAAAGGATTGTTATCCAAAATATACAAAGAATACTTAAAACTGAACAATAAGAAAATTATCAACTTGATTTTAAAATGGGCCTGGGATGTTTGGATAGCTCAGTTGGTTCAGTGTCCCGCTCTTGGCTTAGGCTCAGGTCATAGTCTCAGGGTCGTGGGATCAAACTCTGTGTTAGGGTCTGTGCTGGGTGTGGAGTCTGCTTAGGATTCTCTCTCTCTCCCCCTCTCTCTCTCTTCCCCCTCGGCCCCTCTTCCCTCTTCTAAAATAAAATAAAATAGGCCAAAATTCTGAACAGACACTTCACCAAAGATATACAGATGGCAAATAAGCACATGAAAAAATGTTCAACATCATATCTCACCAGGGAATTGCAAATTAAAACAACAATGAATTACCACTACACATCTATTAGAAGGGCTTAAACCCAAAACAATGGCAATACCAAATGCTGGCGATGATGTGGGGCAACAAGAACTGTCATTCATTGCTGGTGGGAATGCAACATGGTACAGCCGCTTTGGAAGACAGTATGGCAGTTCTTAAAAAAAACTAAACATTCTGTTACCATACGATTCAGCAGTCACCCTCCTTCATGTTTACACAAACGAGTTGAAAACATGTCTACACAAAAACCTTCACATGGAAGTTTATGCAGCTTTTTTCATAATTGCCAAAACCTGTAAGCAACTAAGATGTCCTCTAGTATCTGAGTGGATGCATAAACTAGTACAACCGACAATGGGATATTATTCAGTGCAAAAATGGAATGGGCTATCAAGCCGTGAAAAGACATGGAGGAACCTTAAATGAATACTTCCAGATGAAGGAAATGAATCTGAAAAGGCTAAAAAATTACATGACATTCTGGAAAAGAGCTATGGAGACAGTAAAAAAGATCAGTAGTTGCCACAGGTGTCCATGAACCTTTGTCAATTGTAACAAATGTATCAGTCTAGTAGGAGATATTGATAATGGGGGAGGCTGTGTAGGTGTGAAGGTAAAGGATATCTGGGGTATGTCTCAATTTTATAGTGAACCCAAAACTGCTCTAAAAAAAACTAAATCTATTAAAAATCATGAAAGAAATTAAAATGTTAAGAAGAGAGAGAAACTTTATACAAATAAATAGAAATTTCCTTCTACAGATTTTTAATACAACATTAAGTGTTTGGGCGCCTGGGTAGCTCAGTCAGTTAAACATCTGCTTCAGCTCAGATTGTGACCTCAGGGTCCTGGGATCAAGCCTCACTTCGGGCTCCCCACTCAGCAGGGAGTCGGCTTCTCCTGCTCCTCTCCCTGCTCCTGCTCTTTCCCAAATAAATAAATAAAATCTTGACAACAACATATTTAGTATTAAATATACTCATGGCATTCTGCTTTTTGTGTTAGGGACTCAAAGTTGAAACACAGGTGAGTTTTATCTACAAGATGCTCACAGTGTCTTTGGCCAAATGAAATATATACACACAGAACAATTTTTGCAGGCATGTAATAGTGACCACCATAAGGAAGATTTAAATGAAGTTTTACGGGCCTTCAAAAGGAGTACTTAACTTCTTTCCAGGAAAGTACTTTGAAGCAGGTGGCATTATACTAATCTTTGAAAGAAGGACAGATTCAGGAATATATATAAATGCTGAAGGTCTTTCCTGGTAGAAGGAATGGCAAAAGTAAAGGCATGTGGTTTAGATAACAGAGGTTTAAGAACGCATGCAAACCAAAATCAAGGATTTAATTCCCAAGAGAAAGCCTGAACATGCAAAATCGAGGGGGGAAGACTGAGGTAGCCAATCATCTGTGTAGGTGAGGCAGTGATGAACGGCTAATCCTAGACCGGAGAAGGAAGACTTCCTTGTCTGAGACAAGAAGAGGATGGATAAATATTTGAAGTAAATGGAGGTTGAAGAAAGAGAATTCAGATACCTTTAAATAATTTATTTCACTAAACTATGAAGCAGCATCTTTGGCAAGGGATCAGAGTGGTCTGGATACAGTTTAAGGCTTGAGATCAAGAGGAGTGTCAAAGAATGTACAGGAAACAATGTGACAAATAGCCTATTAGAGATCATTTGAAGACGCAAGGCTATCATGTACAGTTGAGCAGGTTGTGGCTGCAAAATGGTGCCCAGATGAGAAGGCAAAGTGGGAGCTTGAGGCGCTGCCTCAGCCTGTGTCCACTCCAAGGAGCACTTTTCTTTAACCCGCGCAGAGGTTCCAAATGGGCAAGTAGTGACCCTGAAGAAGATCTAAAATGCAACTGATGTTCAGGTTTTATTAAACACCCATACTCTTAAGCGAACCTAGAGTACTTGATGTAAGAGAAATAAGTGCCTTTGTGTTAAAAAGTAACCAAAGATTTAAAGAAGGCATCCCTTAAGTTCCATTAGCCCTGGGGGGGGGGGGCACCTGAGGGGCACAGTTGGTTAAGGTACAGACTCTTTTTTTTTTTAAAGATTTTATTTATTTATTTGACAGAGAGACAGCCAGCGAGAGAGGGAACACAAGCAGGAGGAGTGGGAGAGGAAGAAGCAGGCTCCTAGAGGAAGAGCCTGTTGTGGGGCTCGATCCCAGGACCCCGGGATCACACCCTGAGCCAAAGGCAGACGCTTAACTGCTGTGCCACCCAGGCGCCCCAAGGTACAGACTCTTGGTTTTGGCTCAGGTCCTGATACCAGGATCATGAGATTGAGCCCTGGGCCTGGCTCTGTGCTCAGGGCGGAGCCTGCTTGAGATTCTCTCTCTCTCTCTCTCCCTCTCTGCCCTTCCCACTTGCACTCTCTCTCTCTGTCTCTCTCTAAAATAAATAAAAATCTTAAAAGAAGAAGAAGTTCCATTAGCCCTGGAACTGGAGCACAATAAGGCATTTCAGAATCATGATGTCTAAATTCTGTAGTGGAAGCAGCAGTCACTTTTAAAAAGTAGGATTTCCTTCTACCTTAGTTATGTTGGCAACATTCCCAAAGCTATTGAGAGGTCTAAATAATTTGCCGATATATTTATAGCGTGGATTTAATTAGATAAATTTTCACTTTAGCCAAATGTCTCTTCTCAATCACAGCTTGGTTTGGACTTCCTATCTTGAAAACATACCTGGCGTTTTCTGGAAATTCTTAATGACTAGTCTGGTAGGCAAATTCTAAATAAAAGACATTCTTCAGATGCTATTTTAGGTAAATTGTCTCAGGAGTAATTCAAATAGTTGAAAGTTAAAGGCAATATCGTATTTAGATGGACATAATTTCAATACTGAGGGCAACACTCAACCGTCTAGTTTATAATACTTATGCATCAATCAGAGACGAGCACAATCAATCTTACCCCACTGCATTGGGGATATAGAGAGATTATGCAAATATGAGGAAAGAAAGAGAATATTTTGCCCTTTTTACAACCCTCTTTGTTACTATTAAATGTCAAACTATACACAATGTACTATTTCACTTCTGAATTTCAGAATTCCCAGACTAATAAAGAAGCTTAAGTAGTTTAAAATGATTAGAGCCTCAAAGGCATTTAGGTAGGCTGCAGAAATCATGCCTTCCCACCTGTCCCTGGCCTGCCTTGGTGGGGTGCTGCAGGGGATAAACCTAACAGAGATAATGCAGAACAGCACGGAGTACCAAATGATCCCATCAGATTGATTTTCAGCTGGTGCCAATCAACCAAAATGAATGCATTTTTTAGACTGGAATAGTTCATCTCTTGCATATTGAGACAATTGATTTGATACAATTGGTGATTTTTCTCTCTGTGTCTGCTATCCAGTATAAATAGACTTACCATTTCTGTTTGGTGATGAATAGAACAAATAGCCTTGGCTTGTGCGTGTATCCTAAGTATTACCTATGACAGTTTCTGGGCTGTTACAGGTACGGCGGTGGGGGCTTTGTCTATTTAAAGAAATCCTCAAATAAATGCTCAATATAAATCCCAAGTATTATTATCTTTAGAAAGAAGTGTTTCTTTAAAAAAGGGTTGTTTTATAGAAGTTGGCTTCCCTAATTCTCCTAACAGTTCTAAGAATATAGTTCCTTTCTATTAAGCTACAGTGGCTTCAGAACTTCTTTTCTAATCATTCAATAAAGATGCTTTTCCTTTATTTTTCCAATTTTTATATCCCTAGGTCTTTCCATAATGACAGGCACAGATATCCGATTTGTTCCACCATTTACTACTAAATTGATTAGTTATATTTCCATAAAAATAACGTCACCTCAATTCTGTGGCTTTTTTTCCCACCAAAAATCTCTGACAGTAATCTCTGTTGTATCACAAAATATCTCCTTAAAAAAGCCAATGAAGTTGTAAAGAAAAAATTAAATGCTGTTATGCTGCCCATTCTCTCTTCCATTGTCCCAAATCACTCTTCTGGCTGCAAAACTGTCAGGCACAGCATGACACCCGCTAAAAATGAGTTCGACCCAGTGTCTTGTCAGATGTAGCCCATGTTTTGCGCTCTCTGATCTTCTAAAAAGAACAAACAAACCCGGAGCGTAGGAAGGTACTTAGATGGTTCTATGGAAGCTGTCATTTCCACGGTAGCTTTGTTCTTCACTGCAGAGAGAGGCTGAGACTAAAAACCCCTGGAAGAAAAGAGAAAAATGAAATAGCATCACCAGCATGTGGATGAGTATCAAGCAGAGGAAGATATTGGTCCACAAAGCAAAGATGACTGTAGGTGCAGATACAAAATGGGAAGAGAATGTTTGAGTGTTTTAGTGAATATTCAGAGCGAAGATGATGCGGGTAGCGTAATGTACAGAAATGTTTCATTAGTGAAAATCATACTTAATGCTGTTTAGCCCTCTGGTTATAAAATGTTCAAATATTTGCCTAAACTATCCTCTCTGGTCTACAGAAATTATGGAGATGCAAGCAAAGTATTTGTGTAAATGTGTGTATGTATGTGTGTGCGTATCAATGACTCTAACATTCATTACACTGAAGGGAACAAAATGGTTGAAGTGTTGAAGAATACACAGGAATCTATTTTCTACAAAATACTAGAGCACATAGATACAAATATTACAAGTACGCTCAGAGCAACATTGCTAGTGGTAGAGGAAAAAAAGAAAAGTAATTGAGAGAGAAGAATTATACAATATCCACAAATGGAAAACTGTGCAGCCATTACAATAACTGAATTAGATTCTGACTTAGAAAAATATCCACTGCATATTGTTAAATGAAAGAGCAAGCCTCAGAACAAAATGAAGAATCTGATCTCAATTTGTTTAAAGACCCACGCAAAATTGTAGTCGAACATAAAAGATGCATATTTATATGTGCAGAAAAATTCTCAAAGGATAATAAACACAGAACTATTAAGGGAAAGAAGGCAGAGGAGGGCAATACCCTTTTTACTATATACACTTACATATTCGAATTTTTTAAAGCCAGCATGTTTTTCTTGTTTAACTAAAACAAAAAGATTAAAAGAAAAGCATACATTGTGTTCTCGGAGTAAGTGTGTTTTTAGATAGTTCAGAGGGGAAGGAAAAGTGTCAGACTTCCAAATAGACCCTTCCATTTATATTTCAGTACCTCTGGCTGTTTTTTAAAGGTCATAAATATATGTAGTTGATGACTACAGACTGACTTATTTATCCTTTCCCTTGGCTTTGAAGTCAAGAAATATGTGTGCAGCCCTCTCCACAATGCCTCCTTTCTGCACCCCTGTTTTCCATGTGGTCTGTTGTTCCGACATCCTAGAATTGGCATAATAAAACCTCAACTGTTGTCTCTTGACTTCCAATTCTGTGATTAAAAGGGGATTCAATTATAGTGCAGAGGGGTACCGAAGGTCCATGTGTATGGAGCATGAGTTTAGATGGAGCATGAGTTTAGATGTGGCACAGAGACTTCTGGCAAAGAGTGGCTCCAAAGCAGACAAGAGAAGCAATGTTAAGGGAGTGAGTTTAATGCAAAGAGATATGGGAAAGACACTTATTCATTTAATCTCTATTGAAGAAGCAGTCACATGTTAGGAGAGAAAAGGAAGGTTTGAAGCGTAACTGTAGAAAATTAGTTTCTGGACACCTTCAGAGAGTCATAAATATTTGAGCTCTCCCTACCCACCCCCTGACCACCCCCAAATTTCCTAAATCACAACAGTGCAGGCATCACCAGTGACCAGAAAGCAGGGCAGTAATGGATGCTAGTTGTTATGTAGATACACAGAAAAGAAACCGTGAGGCACGGCTTGCTCTTCATGAAAAAGCATGTTACATAAAAGAAAGTCCATAGTAAGGTGACCAAACTTTTAAACACAGGTTGGTTTGACTTACCTATCAGAGCAGCTCTGTCTTTGTAATCAACGCAGTATACAGAGTTGCAAAAGCATGCACAAGGCACGTTCAAATGTGCTTTGCAACTTTTTCCATGTGGTTGGCGGGTTCTGGCAAAGCATAAATTAACCACCCATGTGTTTGTCAGCTCATTACATATTGCAGCTGTGTGATTACAGGAAACAAGTGAGTACTTTCCTTACTATTTTCAGGATGATTATATGCAACCTTTGGATACAGAAAAATATTAAATTGCACATAGTGATAGCACAGAGATAGCTATACTGTGGTATTAAAATTATGTCTCAGGTGAGCTAATCCCCGTATAGCAAATATGTGTCCACTTCTTTCTATCTTCATGGCCAGTACTGCATTTGGGTATTTCCGCTACTACCATTTCAAATGTTGGAATAGCTATTTGATTCATCCTTCTATGTCCAGTTTCTCCTTGATCCAAAACATCTATGTCTACCACCGCCAGACTAATCTTCCTTATGCCTAGTTTGTACAGAGTTCTAAAGTCCTCCATGTCTTTTTCATGCCTAATGAATTTAAGAATAAACCCCACAGCCTATCACTGGAAGCTTTTCATCACAAAGATTCAACTTAACCATTTCTGTCTTTGTTGCTTTATACCTTCTACCTGAAATCCAGATAGCCTTTCCCCACTCTTGTCTTCTGAAGTACAACCAATTCTTTTTTCCTTTTAAAATTTTAATCTTTAATTGAAGTCTAGTTGACATACAATACTAGTTTCAGATGTAAAACACAGTTATTCAACAATTCTATGCCACGACTGTAATGAGCATCTGTCACCATACAAAGTTTTTATCATATTATATTCTCTATGCTGTATTTTTCATCCTCATGACTACTTATTTTATAACTGGAAGTTTGTACCTTTTAATCCCCTTCACCTATTTTGCCCATCCCCTCACCCTTGTCCCCTCTGGCAACTGCCAGTTTGTTCCCTGTATTTACGAATCTGTTTCTGTTTTTTCTACTTGCTTGTTTGTTTTGCTTTTAGATTCCACATGTAAGTGAATCATATCTATTTTTCTTCCTCTGTCTGACTTATTTCACTTAGCATAATACCCTCTAGGTCTGTCCATCTTGTCACAAATGGCAAGACTGCATTCTTTTTTATGGCCGATTTGCAGAAAGCCTGGGATTTCATAGATACTGAACTGAGTCTTACTTTTCTACTTTCAGCTGTCTGAAATGGAAAGAAATATCTACATTTTGGGAAAGAGCACCAGGAACATAGTGGTTGATAAATAATTGGCAACTGTCTCATTTTTCTACCAACGACCATTAAATGACAGATTCTACCTTTATGTTTTAATTTTTATTTTCTTACTTACTTTCCAGATCTCCCACTTGCTCTCCAACATAGATTAAATGCTTTTGAGGAATAAGGAAATAGGAACAGCTTCTGTCTGTTTAGTGGGTCTGTTGTAGTTAAACAGTGCTAGGATCTGGAAGCAGATCATTCGGATTTCAATCTTATCTCCTACGACACTTACGAATCCTACTCAAAATCTCTGCCTTCAGTTTCCTCAGGCATAATATAGACAGTATCAGACATAGCTTGCAGGACTCTTAGTAACTCCGCAGACGTAATATATGTAAAATGCCTGGCATAGCGTGAGTGGTCGATGGGTATTTGTTGAAAATAACTAACTGGCAGGTACAGATGATTATCTGTGTTACTTACTCTGCATTTTTGTGTAAACTGCAATCAACACAGATCATAGTGAACAAAATGAGAGTAATTTAATGAAAAAGTAACTAAACTTATACCCAAAGTGCTCTTGCTCTTGAAGATCCTTCTGGCATTGTTGCCAATGTTTCTTCCGGCAAAACCCTTAATTCCTATTTCTTAATTTGGTCATCTCTTAATTAAGGGGGTTCCATTAAATTGTCTCTAAGGTCTCATATGGCACTAATATTCTTTAGTTACACTTTTAAAAAATGTATACCCTAAAAACAAAACAAAACAACAACAACAAAATGTCTACCATGCCTAAGTCCAGAAGGAAAAGCATCCATCCCAATTTCTCGGTCATTCCTATTTGAACCAGTCAGAATATGCCAAGTCATGCTATGGAAATAACCCCAAATTATAGTGGTCTATAACTGCAAAGGTGAGTGTCCCCCACAGGACCTGACCAATAAGAGTATGCAGCAGTAGTCATTGTGGTAGCTGGGGGGGGGGAACGCAGGTGGGGTGGGGAGGGTGAATACATTGCTACATATCAATTAAAAAAATAACCTCAGGGTCTCTCTCCCTTTCCTTCTCACTCTTTAAACAATTTCCTAGGTTTATTAATTGCATTTCAAAATACCCAAAGAATAATGAAAGTTCAGCAGTGGTCTATCATTTTCCATCTCTAAGCTGCAGCAGGTAAATTTCCATTGGAAAAATTTAGGGTCATGTAAGATACCAAGGGGATTTTTTCCTGTTATGATTATTCTTGGAAGGAAGATTAGTGTGGGAGAAGCATAAAGCCAAACCTGTTCAAATTAATCCAGAAATATACAGAATGCCAAACATAAAAGGTCAAGAGATTTCTATTTCTAGAGTATATGTAGCTGATTAATTTATAAATTAGCTTTCCCTTAAAGCCTTGGTGATTTTATTAGGCTATATCCACTGAGGAAATTAGACATTTCAACTTTGCTTTGTGCATTCAACAATCAGGGCCCATTCAGTTGCATTTTTTTTTATTTAGGTCATTTTATTGTTGCTAGTCAATAGACTCAAATATTTAGATCTCTATCCAAAGATAATGAAAAAAACCCCATATAATTGTAACCTCCTATTTAAGAACCCTTTATCTATGATTGAGACACCATTCAAGCATAAGTCACTTTTTGAATTGTGGCTAAGCTCTAGAATCTCCTTTTAGTCCAAGTCAAGAATGCCAATTTATGAGCTTATTAAGGAAAATCAATGCCTAGAACATACCTGAAATTTACAAAGGGTCAATCCTCATTAATGTAATTTGCAATAAGAGCTAAACAGAATAAATAACACACATTTTAATTGGGAATCTCTATTAATAAAACAGTCTGTGCACAGCAGCTCCTAATTGGCACAGTTTTCTTTATGTGTTCAATGTCTAAAAGGCCTATAGCAGAAAGAACAGGTGGTAACAGGAATTATTTTAACAGCAGTACAAAGAACTAAGGAAAAATCAGACCCATCTAAAGAGTGAACTATTCATATAAAATTAGGGTTTCCTTAGTTTTATGATAGTAATATCCCTTCCTAAAGTTTCACTACCCCTCAGGAATGATTAGAGGGCTTTTAACTTATTTTTAAAGCCTACACATACTATGATACCACATATTTTCTTAAATCCCTATCTCTTCTTCATCAGCTAATAAGCACGCCACAGAAAGGATACTTTTCTTGGCTTTATATTTGAAGGAAGTATGTTGGTAAAGAACAAAGGGAGTTGTTCTTTTTTAAGTTTTGTTAGTTGAAGTAAATTTTACTTTATAAATTAACAAAAATGGAAATAAAAGGGCATTAGATTGTCTACAACAAAATGATCAGGACATACTCCCCTAGATGAAATCAAAGTAAATGTAAATAATAATATTTTACTTATTAAGCAGTTCAAGTGTCCTACAGTTATTCTCATAAGGATGTAATGAATATATTTATCACTGAAAGTCAGAAAGAGAGAAAAAAAAGAGAATCCCATAATGCAGAGAGCTGTGATTTAGATATCAAATATTCCTCTGGCTCTACTCAAGGACCAAAACCGAACTGTCGTAGTTTATTGAAAGATATATTTTTTTTTGTCTTCCTTTTATTGGCTACCTGAGAGACATTCTAGACAAGTCAGAAAAAGTCTTGATGGACCAACTTATCAATAGACATAATAGAGCCATTTTAATGTCAGTCACCTTGGCAAGAGGAACTTGGAATCAGAAAATGTACTGACAATTGTAATGTAGTTTCCAGTGTGTGCTCCCCAGAACTTTCACCGATGTTAAAATAACTTATTTTCTTAATAGGAAGAGAGCCGGGATATAAGAGAGGGATACAGACCAGAAGAGAGAAGAAGCGACAAAGAGAAACCACAGAGAGGCAAAGAAATGTGTATAGACTATGGATCGGCACAACACCTGTGTAAATACATAAGGGTTCCATGAACTCAAAATGCTCTTCAGCCTTGACCCAAAGCAAAGGAATATTACTTTAGTGACTATCACCCAAGTGCACAATCCTTTTAAAAATAGATCCTTTGTGAATTGTATTAACCGCCATGTATGAAACCTTTCAGTCTGAAAGGTAAATTTCAAGGTGTTGAAGCAACGTCAGTATGGAGGGTGTTGCTTTGGGAGGAAAGCTGTCAGGTCTTTCATGGGTGCTGTCAAGTACAAGTTGTCAATATGAATAAGAGACTTTAGGGGCACTTAGAAGAGGGAGTGTGAGGGTAAATGTTTGACGAGGGAATGTGGGGTTAAATTGCCGGGAGCCCTTTCTATTTTTTTTAATTAGAAATTCCATCTAGCAGTTTCGAGTCCACAGGGATTCTGAGGCCAAATCTAGAGGAATGTGTTTACAGAATGACTGAAATCTGTAGGGTCAGGACCATAGCAACGTCAATAATTAAAAACCGGTTTGACTTAAAATTAGTGTCATTAATTGTGTTTTAAAAGTTAACATCTTCTGAGAATTTCTTACCCTCAGAGCTTCCCTCCGCCCTCCTACTCTGCTAGTTAAAGAGTGGTTAACACATAACTGAAAAAGCCAACTGTGTTGGAAACCCGAATGATGGTACTTGTTAGAGGGGAATAAAGCGTTTGGCCTGCATGTGGAGAATGCACCGGTCAGACCAGCTCACACCACCCACGTGAAGCCTGCAGAGCCACCTCAGTTCATAACTTTCACACCACTCTGTGTTTTGCTTTGGGTTCCCTTAATTCAAAGCCTGTGATCTTTGGAAATGGTTTTGTTTTCCCATGGTCTTAGATGGGCTTCCTAGAGAGCAGTGCCTGGCAACAGCTCTCCTCCCCAGCCTCACTTGAACTCTAACAACAGACCTCTTGTAATGACTCCAGTGCGGGGGTAGAATTAGGATATTTGTCCAAGAGACCTGGCTTTTCTCAGCCTCACACCTTCTGATTTGGAAAAGAAGCAAATTTGTTCATGAGTTTTAGAGAAGACATTTTTTTCTCCTGTTGACTCTTAGGCCCTGACTCTAGAGATAGCAGAGTGATTTTTAAAATATTCAAATGTTCATGTGCTACCAAGATTCCAGCACAGAGAGCTAGTTTCATCTTTCCACTCACATCTATTCAAATGGGTCAAGATAACAGTCTTTGTTCTTTGGGGCTGCTATAGCAAAACAGCACAGACTGGGTAGTTATAAACAACAGAAGTCTATTTCCCACAGTTCTGGAGGCTGGAAGTCCAAGATCAAGGTGCCAGCATGGTTGGGTGAGGGTCCTCTTCCAGGTCACAGACTTCTGGTTGTGCTTCACATGGTGGAAGGGGCAGGGATTTCTCTGGGGTCTCTTTTATAAAGGTACTAATCCCATTCATGACGGTTCTCCCCTCATGACTTATACCTTCAAAGGACCCAACTCCTAATACCATCACTTTTGGGGGTTGGAATTCAGCATATGAATTTTACAGGGATACATTCAGACCACAGCCAACAACATCCAAATTCAAAGCTGTGTATCTGATAAGGGAACTCAGACAGTAAAGATTTAGCAACCAAATGACCAACCTGGAAACTCTAACAAGCAAGTCATCTTAATATCAAGCAGTATTTTCTAAACAACAGGATATATGTGATAGAAGAATTATTAGTTTCTATAGTGACCAGATTTCCTTGATCAGATCAGGAATATACTATGACAAGCCACACAAGAGGAGATCAAATATCTCAGCACCGTGTAATCTCTCCAGATAGGTTCGTGGACATCATGAAAGCACCCACACAGAGTGCACCTGCCACAATTTCATGGTACCAGACACTCAAGAAATCTATGAGCTTGACCTGAAGAATAAATGATGGTTAGTGCCAATAAATACTTTTTGTTATAGTGGAGGTAAGAAAGGATTTGGTTGGCCCTTTTTCTTTCCTTTTTTTTTTTTTAAATAATTTTTATTTTGTTATATTAGTCATCATACAGTACATCCCCAGTTTTTGATGCAATGTTCCATGATTCATTATTTGCGTTTAACACCCAGTGCACCATGCAATATGTGCCCTCCTTAATACCCATCACTGGCCTATCCCAATCCCCCACCCACCTCCCCTCTGAAGCCCTCAGTTTGTTTCCCAGAGTCCACAGTCACTCATGGTTCATTCCCCCTTCTGTTTACCCCTCCCCTTCATGCTAAGTGAAATAGGTCAAGCAGAAAGACAATTATCATATGGTTTCACTCATTTATGGAACATAAGAAATAGGAAGATTGGTAGGAGAAGGAATGGTTGGCCCTTTTTCATTGGGAACATTCTATTTTTCACTACTGCAGTGCTCATCAGTGAAATGACAAATGTTAATGCCTATGGCTCATGCTTATAATTCTGTATAATCAGTAAAATATCTTCAATTCAGTGTAATTTTAGAGAAAAAGTATTTCATTTGTCCTTAAAGTGTTTGCTTCGAAATTTGAAAAATTATGATTGAAATTTTAGCTCATGCATGAGTAGAATATGAAAATATTTAAATAACAATGCATATAACGTATAAAGGACAGTCAAGAATTAGTTCACTCTACCCTTTTTGATAGTAAATACATACTCTAAACCATCTGTGTATGTGTGTATGTGTTCTCTTTTATTTTTTATTTTTTTATGTTTTCTCTTTTAATCAGTGTATCTATTCTATGAATTTACCAATGACACGCAAATGAATGTGTACTGATTAATTCTTTGGGAAAATGACCCATGCACATGAACTAAATTCGAAACAATCTCCATGAACATCTTTATATGTATATGGTATGCATATTAATTCTCTGCTCCAGGAAATTTTTCTATATCACAATACTTGATGTATATACCTTTATTTCCAGACTTTATCAAACAGAGAAGAATCTCATGCATTTCTCTGAATATTTACAGAGAAACTAATGTCACTAAGATACAGCATGACCATAGCAAGTAGTTGTTTTCCTTTTCCTTTTACAATTCATGAGAGAGATTTGGTTTATGTGTTAGTTATATAACATATGTATGTTAAGTAATTGAAGTAAGTACTCAAATATGTGTATGTTATCCAAATTTAAAGTATGTTTCCACTTTCAAAGATCCCTTTGGTTAAAATCTCATGTTTGCGCAAGTGTGTGTGGAGAAGATTGTACGTGTGTGTAGACACATAATGTGTTGCATATTGGTATGAGATATCATTAGAGCCTCCCAATGTTATTTCTAATCGCTTTTATAATATATAGTAGACCTTATGAAAAGCAGTGCTTCCAGATGCCTGATTTAGGATACTGACCTATAAAAATGAATACTAATTTTTAAGAGCAAAACTTAATAATTAAAAACAAACCTTTTATACAAACTACTCTATTTTTTTTTTTTTACTACTGTTTGGAGTTTGCTTGCCTCAAAAGTATCATCATTAGTATAAAATACTAAGTCATACTTAAGACAAATATGAAATGTCTATAAAATTAGGCAATGTGAAGGATTGTGTGCCATTAAATTAGGAATAAATAGTTATTAAAACTGAACGTTAGTATCTGTTTTAAACTTCGTGGCAGCCAAGTTAAAAATTAATAAAAACCCACATGGGATAAAATGATAGTTATACCATTTAAAAATATTAAAGGCACATATCCACATAAATGCTTTTAAATGGCAAAATATTCCCATAAACATTATTTATTTCCTAAATTAAAATTAAACATACCTATTTTTCTGACCGTCAATTCTATTTCAGTACTAAATTCAAAGAGGAATTTGTTTTGTACCATGTTACAGGAGTGCTATTGAATAAATTATACTATGACCCAAAAAATTGCACAAGATATGGAAATCACTCTTCATCTGATTATCTTTAAATTATTATGGCATAAACTTAAGCATAAAAAAACCTTTATGGATAGACTTCTATGAAAATTTGTACTTCTGTACATGTCTAGCATTCAAGCCTAACTGATACACTTTCAATACAAAAGGCATGATGACTAAGAAAGACTTAGCTTCAGAGTGAAGACTTGTTACAATCCTAGTTCTGCACTTTACTGCCCATGTGATTTTTCATTTCATTTATACTCTATTCGTTTGTTTGTTAAAAATGGTATAATAAACATTTGAAGTAAACGTGATAATGTATGAAAATTACATGATACATGATGCACTCAATTATGTGAATGATATATTCATGATGAATGATATATTCATTCATGATACATGATGCACTCAATTATGTGAATGATATATTCTTCCTAACTAAGGAGTCAATACTTTGATTATATAATAGCACCTTGAATTTATAAAATAATTTGCAACTTAAGCACTTGTACGTGCATTAATTTGTAATTTCAGTATTTGTAAATTTCAGTATTGTAAGACATGATTATTTTTATCCACCTTTATTGAGATAGCATTCACATATAATATTTACCCATTTTAAGTGTAGAATCAGATGTAATTGGGTAATTTTATGCAGTTGAGTAATACCACCATTATCAAAATATAGAATATTTTCATCACCCTAAAAACTTTCCTTGAGTCCCTTTGTAGTCAGTCTTCTCCTATGACTCCTAGTCTCAGGCAACCACTGACATACGTTAGTAATTATACTTCTGTGGTGTGGAATTATGCATGGTGTCAGGTAAAGGGTACAGCTTCTTTGCCTTATTCTTTTATCTTATTCTTAGAGATTGTCAATTCTTAGAGATTGTCAATTCTTAGAGATTGTCAATTGCTCTAGCACCATTTGTTGAAAAGACTGTCGTCTCACTGAATTACTCTGGCATTGAATTGAAAATCCATTGTCTTTCTATGAGAAGACATCAAACTATATACTCCAATGGAACTGTATGTTTGTCTTTATACTAATACCACACTATCTTAATTACTGTGGCTTCATAGTAAACCTTGAAAGCAGGTAGTGTGTTTTTCAATCTTTCCTTTTCTTAAATTGTTTTAAAATTGTCTATGCCTTTAGATAGAAATTTTAGAGTCAACTTATGAATTTCTTGGGGGAAAAATCCTGCTATGATTTTGATTTAGATTACAGTACAGTCACCTACTAAATTTTATCTGTTGAATTTTTCATTGTCATATAATTCAAAGTTTCTTAGTGATTTCCTCTTTGACATATGGAATATCTAGAAGTTTGTTATTTATTTTCCCAATTTATTTATTTATTTTCCCAATACTTAGGTCTTTCTAGTATCATTTTATTATTGATTTCTAATTAAATTAATTTGGGTTGGAAATCATTCTCTCCATGATTTCCAATATTTTTAAATTTTTAAGAATTTGTTATATAATAATGTATGGCTAATCCTTAAAAACATCACATGCACTTGAAAAAAACATGTAGGTTACCATTTTTGCAGTGGTTATATGTATTTCTAATGAGAAGTCAATTACTCATCAAATCATTGATTTCATTTACATACTTTATGTAATGGGTCATTTTTCTCTTGCTGATTTCAAGATTTCAAGATTTGGCCTTTTTTTGTTATTTATTTTCCATTTTTGCAGTGGTTATATGTATTTCTAATGAGAAGTCAATTACTCATCAAATCATTGATTTCACTTACATACTTTATGTAATGGGTCATTTTTCTCTTGCTGATTTCAAGATTTGGCCTTTTTTTGTTATTTATTTTCCCAATACTTAGGTCTTTCTAGTATCATTTTATTATTGATTTCTAATTAAATTAATTTGGGTTGGAAATCATTCTCTCCATGATTTCAATATTTTTAAATTTTTAAGAATTTGTTATATAATAATGTATGGCTAATCCTTAAAAACATCACATGCACTTGAAAAAAACATGTAGGTTACCATTTTTGCAGTGGTTATATGTATTTCTAATGAGAAGTCAATTACTCATCAAATCATTGATTTCATTTACATACTTTATGTAATGGGTCATTTTTCTCTTGCTGATTTCAAGATTTGGCCTTTTTTTGTGGGGCGGGAGAAAGTTTCAACAATTCGTTGTATGGATGTGCTGAGGCATAGCATTTTTTGGTGTTTTTCTGCCTTGGTTTTGAGAATATATGTGGAATTTCTGTCTTTAACTGAGTTAATCCTCAACCATTATTTTTTTATTTTTCCTTTGGTTCATTCTATCTCTCCTTTCCTTCTTGGACACTAAAGACATACATGTTCGACTATTTGATATTATCTAAAAGGTCCGGAGGCTTTGTTAGTCTTTTTATAATCTTTATTCTTCTGTGTTCTTCATATTAGATAAATTCTCTTATTTTATCTTCAAGTTCACTGAATCTTTCATTTATCATTTCCATCCAGCTGTTAAATCCACCCAGTAAAATCTTAATTTCACCTATGTCTTTTACAGTTCCGGAATTTCCCCTTAGTTCTTTATATTATATGGTCAATATTTCTCTGCCGTCATTTCCTATATTTTCATTCCTGTGAGAATATTTTGCTTTTCTTCTTTGAGGGAACCTGTGATGGCCATTTCAAAACTGTGGTTGGCTAGTTCCAACAGCTAGGCCATTCCGGAGTCTGTTTTCCTTTCTCCTGAAAACGTGCTCCGTTTTCCCGACTCCTCTCATACATGGGGTAATTTTAATCGCTCTCCGCAGAACCTGTCATTTTCTCCGGTTAGTGTTGCTTCCTCCCCTTCAGCAGGCAATTGTCGTAAGATAGACTGGAAATGTCAACCCTGTTCCGTAGGTGGAAGTCCGTCTCAAGTCTTTTGTCTCTGGCTCAGCTGTTTCGAGTCTATGCCATGTATGCAGAGTCCAGGGCTCCGTGATAGAATATGGGATCATCTCTCTGGTTCTGTCCCTTCTAGGGACTCCCTGCTCTCTTCAGTAGCCATAGATCCCTGATAGCTTCATTTTTCTGATTTCCTAGGTCAAAATATTACAGCTGTTCCACCACCAGGAGCATGCATTCTGCTAATAACATGATAATTATCCTTAGCCCCAGGTTAAAATCACAGGATTGAGAATCCTGTTTATATATTTTCCCTTCCATCAGAGTCTATCTGCAGCTGATCACTGTCCAGGGTAGCTGTTTTTGGTATTATGTCCAGATTTTATTTTTTCCTTTAGTGGGAAAGGGGTGGTCAGATAACAAGTACTTATGTAATTACAAAAACGTTATTCCCATTTTGTGTGTGAGGACAGTGGTATCAAGTCAATTAAGTAAATTTGTATAGTTAGTAAGAAATAGTAATGGAGCTGATTCTGGCTCTTAATATCATGGTAATACATTCTTACAGCATTGCTCATTTTCATCTGAGAACACACACTTTAAATTAAATGTATACTTATCGATATCCTGAAAATAAGCAGTTACACTAAGAGCCTGTAATAAATTCTATAGTTACTGATTATATTTAGTTTAGAAATACAAGTGGTCACATAGTAAGAACTTAAAGTTTCCATATCATCAATATGTTCATTTCAACAAACATATAAATATCAAGAGAAAATAGAATTCAACTGTTGTGCTCAGCAACAATTACTACATTCATATAATAGTTGTAATAACAGTGAAGCATATGAATAGCTACCAGTCAATAAAGGCTAATTTCAAAATAATATCTGCTATATCATAGATGGACCTTGTAATTATTAGAACTGTTACATATTTCCAGAGATAGCTGAGTCAGCACAACACACTAAACTTTATGTTTATAAGAAACTAAGTTGCTGTAAGTATGGCTCATATATTCAGAAATTTCCATTTGAAGACTAATCCCTAGCCTCAAGGTGAGAAATTCTCTTAGGGACAGTACTAATCCTTTAAATTATTGCCTACCCTAATTTTTTCTTCACTTCCTTCTGTAATCGTTGTTGTTGTTGTTGTTGTTGTTGTTTTTAGGATTATTAGAATACTAATGGGTGGCCACACTAATGGGAGGTATTAAATACATGTACTTTATATTCAGAAACAAAGAAATGTTCCTGAATGAACAAGATGGGGGGATAGCATTCCCTATACTTTGTTGTTTTCTGGAAGGACTCAAAGCTACTCAATCATTTTAACTGCAGTCACTGAATGTGATGGAAAGCAATTTGAATGAAATGCATATTCAAAACTATTTACTTAACCCAGAAGGTAGCAACAGGGTATTTAAAATAAAGCTTCTGGCATAACATGTGATAACTTTAATGATCATTGTGCTGGAAAACAGGTGTCAGCTTGCTTCCCTTCCATTTCTTTTTATCCCCTCCTCCTCCCTTTCCATCTGTTTTTTTTTTTCTTTTCTCCAGCCTCTCCCGTGTTTTGATCTGTGAAGAACAATTTGCTATCTTCAGTTTATGAGAAGGAGATGCCCACAAACATTGTGAATCAAGAATGAAGAAACACTTCCTGTTCCTACCGCCACTCTTTCCTACCCGCCTCAGTAGGACGCTCTGCTGTTTTATAGGTGGATGGATGTGCTTTTATGAGGAATGCTAAGGTGGTATTTCCTCGAGGTTAAAATGTTGGTAACTAATGGGTATGTATGTATTAAACTTTTCATTTCTGAAAAAAATTTCCTAAAGGCATGTTGCCCCACCAATGCTAGATTTGAATTCTTTAGGTATCGTTGGATACCCTTTGGTCATTCAATTTTAATATGGGATTTGCCTACACAAGGTCAAATATTTGGATAAAAAACAAACAAACAAAAGAATAAAAAACACCCTAGAAAATCATCCATGAAAGTTTCAGAATTAATATGCCAAACACTGTAATACTTTTTCTATTATCTTAGTGCAGACAATTACCACATTACTCCTAAATAATTGGCCTTTTTGACTCTAGTCTTACCCCAAACATGCCATCTTCCATAAATGTTTCAATAACCACCTTCCATAAACAAGGATCTCATGATGTTACTTAACCAGTCACAAATCTTTAAGAACTTTTTATTATACTTAGGACCAAAACAATAATTGAGGACTGATATTTCTGTCTCTAAACTTTGAGCTGCAAGAATGCAGGAAGCGTAAATTATTCACTCAATCATTTATTCATTTATGAATGCATAAAACATTTATTGAGGGCCAACTATGTGCCAGGCATTGTTTATATATTGGAAAAGAGAACAGTAAGTGAATATACCAGATAAAAATCCCTGCCTTTATGGAGCAATGAAGGGAGAAAAGCAATGAACAAACAAGCAAGTTGACATTATAGTATCTTAGAAGATGATAAAGTATAGAAAAACAAAGCAAAGAAGATGTCCCTGTCGGGGGTGAGGAGTCAGTTCTAAACAGGATGATGAGGGAGTTCTCACTGCTGTTTACAAGCAGTCTAAGGAGGTCAGTAGAAAGGCTGTATGCATATCTTAGGGTAAGCATCCTCCAGGAAAAAGGTCTCACAGAACCTGCCTGTCACACTTCCAGAGCAGGGAAGAGAGCAATCTGACTGGAGCTGAGTAAGAGACAGAGAGAGGGCAGATAAGGTCAAAGAGTTAAGTGGGCTAGGAGTTAGGCCAGTGTAAGGACTTTGGCCCTGACTCCGAGTGAGGCAGGAACGGACTGGCAGGTTTCAAGCAGAAGGAGGGCATGGTCTGGATTAAGTTTAAAATGATCACTCTGATTGCTCTTTTGTGAATTAAGTGGAAAGGGGCCAGGGCAAATCAGGGAGGCCTGGAGGTTCCTGAGTTAATCCAGGTTACAGATTGGTGGACACCTGGAATAAGGTAAAAGCAACGCATAGGAATAGATATGGGTTTTGTGGGACCCTCTAAAAAATACAAAATTATTGCTATAAAGTCTGGTATGGAAGTAAATATTTATTTAGAAAAGGTAAAGATAGTACCAGGGTTAAAAGCTGACAACACAGTTATCATAGAAGTCTTAGAATATATAAATAATAATAATAATAATAATTATTATTATTATTAGCTGCATTATATACTTCTATGTTACTTTTTCCCTACATTGTAAAAGCATTTTTTGAACACCTCCTCATATAATACTTTTATAGTAGAGAGAATAGAAAGGTAATTCTCTCATTGAAAAAATCAAAACTTGTTCTTTTGTGGAAGTCAGCTTACATAAAACCTGTCTTTTATTTTTGACAGTGTAGAAAAATAACTTTTAGTTTCATAGTTTCCTCTGCAGTTCTTGCCCAGGCTGTGCCTGATGATGGATGGAAGCCCTCCAAAGCTCTAGTCCTTGAATTTCCCTTCTCTGACCCCTGGAGAGAGCCATTTCCTCAAACACTGGTCCAGCTTGGCCGAATCTCTATCTCCTGGGGTTCTTCCTCCATACTCACCATTGCCCACTGGGCCAGTCCAGAGGAAGGGGGAACTGGATAAGCCTTGGTTATAATGTTTATCCAGCAGACAGAAGAACCATGATGCCAGATCCTTCCCCTTGGTGTGAATGGTAAGGCCCAGATACTGGTCAAGGTCAACCAGGAGAAAGTGTCGCTCTGGAGTTGGTGGTTATAGACAGGAGTGTTGCTAGCATGGTGCCCCCTACTGCCGGCCTCCACCGCTGGCATGCATGATAGGCTCAGTGCACTCTGTGCCTCTACACACAGCTAGATTCCTTTCTCCTGAGTCCCCAGAAAGCTAGAAAGGCCTGATGCAAGTGAGGTGCCATAATGCTTAAGTTTCATTACTTTTTAAGTTAAATCTACTTTTGGAAGTGGGGATGGGAGAAGTCTGATTCTTTATAAATGTTGGTGATAGAACCAAGAGGACTTGATGATGGATTGAATGTGTGTGTAAAGAAAGGGAAGAAGGCGAGGAAAGCACTGTGGTTTTAACCCAAGTTCCTAGAAGGACAGAGTCATCATTTTTTTCAGATGGAGAAGAAAATGGAAGGAGGATATTGGAGAATAAGAGTAGAAATGCAGTTTTAGACATGTTTAATTTCTAACAGTCACTAATGTACAAATAGAGATGTCAAGAAAGGCAGCTGGATATGAGTAGGGAGATCAAGAGAAAGGACCAAATAATTTTACCATGTGTATGTAACACTGAATCATGTTACATACTTAAATATATGCAATATTCTTTGTAAATTTTACCTCAGGAAAGCTGGGGGAACAAAAAGCAGGATGGGGAAGGACCAAAAGGAAGATATAAATCTGGGAGTCTTCAGCATGTAGATGGGATTTAAAGTAATGAGACTCTGTGAAACTAAAAGGAAACGGGAGAGATTTCTAAGAACTATGCTCTATGTTGCACTCTCATTTTATTTTTTTAAAAATTTTTTTAAAAATTTTATTTATTTATCTATTTATTTGAGAGAGAAAGTGTGCATGAGTGGGGGGAGGGGCAGACGGAGAGGGAGAAGCAGACTCTGAGCTGATCATGGAGTCCAAACTGGCCACGATCCCAGGACCCAGAGATCATGACCTGAGCCGAAATCAAGAGTCAGACACTTAACTGACTGAGCCACCCAGGGGCCCTGCACTCCCATTTTAAAGGATCTGAAAGATAAGAAGAAACCATAAGGGAAGAGAAAAAATGAGTGGCCAATGAGGTAGGAAAAAGAAGAGAGATACAGAGAAAGAGAAATACTGCCTGCAAGCCAGCCGAGGAAAATACGTATGTAATCAGCTTGCCAAGTGCTGCTGATAGATCAAATAGGAAGAGGACCTAGAACTGATCACCAAATTAAACAACATATAGGTTTCAGGGTGCCTGGGTGGCTCAGTCAGTTAAGCACTTACCTTTGGCTCAGGACATGATTCCTGGGGTCCTGGGATTGAGCATTGCATCAGGGTCCTGGGATGGAGCCCATGCTGGGCTCCCTGCTCATTAGGGAGTCGGCTTCTCCCTCTGCCCCTCCCCACCCCCTTCCCGCACATGCTTTCTCTCCCCCAAATAAATAAATAAAATCTTTTTTAAAAATGTAGGTTTCACTGATTGTCTTGACAAATAGACACGATAAACACTTCCTTGCAGTATGGAAAGAGAGGGATTAAGCAGCTGGCTTATGGTCTGTTTGTCTACCTTTACCTGGGTGATGTTTCCAGGAAAGAATGAACACAAATGACTCCAGTTTGTACCTCACAGCAAATAAACTAATGGTATTGGAGGAGAGTTCTTATTCATGAAATTATTTTAGTAGAATATCATTGGTTTATCAATTTATGAGGCCGAGGTTCCTGGAAAATATCGCATAAACTATGTAACTATCTGAGTACCGAATGGAGAAATTTCATTACCTAAATCTTCCCTTCTGTATAAGAAACTGTCCCTTTTGATTAGAAATCAATTCTTTTGACCTAGGCAAGAGAGTGTGTCTGACACTGCTGGGAAGGACGTCAGGAGACACTCTGCTTTACCTGGGCCTCGCGATTACTCGTATCCTTGAAATTATTAGTGAAAGAGCTCTGTGAGCCCAATGTGGCAATCTGAGCCTCTGCTTTAGTTGGAAGAGGATTTAAGAGAAAAATGAAAGTGTTTAACTCCCTAGGATATTTGCTCTTAATGGGACTAGAAGAATGAGGCAAGTATACGGGAGATAGGTAGTGAAGATAGATTTTATTTTTAATGTTTTGAAATTCCTTTGAATTATCTAGAAGAATTAAAATCAGGGAAACCCAACCTGCCTTCAGAAATGTTTATATATGTTCCCCCAAATAATGGACTAAAATGTTTATAGCAACATTATTTGTAGTAACTCCAAGCTGGAAACTACCCAAATGCCCATCAACAGAATGGATCAATAAATGATGACATACTCACACCGGGAAATATCATACAGCAATGGGAATGAGCAATCTACAAATACATGCAGCAGTATGAATGGCCCTTATAAACTTAGTGGTTGAACAAAAGAATAAAGGCACTAAAGATCTGTAAACTCTTAATGTAAAGTACAATACGTGTGTATAATGTAGTGTGTTTGTAATGCGTATATAAAGTACAAAAATGGCCAAAATAAATCTATTTTGTCAGAAGTCAGGATACTAGTTATTTGGCGGGGTAGTAATTGGAAGGGGTCAGAAAGAGAAACTTCAAAATACTTGCAATGTTCTATTTCTTGATGTAGTTATCACAGACGAATTCAGTTTTTGGAAATTTGTTGAGTTGTACATTTATGATTCAGGAACCTTCCTGTAGGTCAATAAAATTTTCTATAAAATACTGGGCACAAAGTGACCTCACATTCTCCTTATTCCACTTATATGGCCTAATTAAATTGGGCCCTCATAATAGCAAGCTTGATAAAGAAAGGAGAAAAGAAAGATGTAGTGGTCTTTATAGTCTCTAACTCTTTATCTCCACGCTTGGTCCCAAGACAGGAAATTCTCAGGCTGAGCATTCTTGCTTCAAAAGGATATCATGGCTGATGACATGATGTCAGTCACATTATTTAGATCATATCTTGACTGAAATAGATCAAAGGAGATTCTTCTATAAATAGCCATACAATATGCCTGGTTCTCAATTTATGATTGGTAAAATGAGGAGGCATAAGATAGAGTAGCCCCAACCTTTGGACTAAACCTCATTTCTCTCCCACTCCCAACCCATTAAAAATCAATGACAGGGCCTTCTTTCTGCGCTATCTTGCTCCACATATTACCTGTGAAGCCTGAGTTACTTTTTACCAATTTATTTGTTCTGAACATTAACTAGTTAACGGTAGAAGCCTTTATCTTTTTAGGAGTCTGTAAATATTTAAGCCTGCTTAGAGAGATTCAATGAATATGTGAAATTACAACATTCTTAAAGCCAGGTCAATAAGAAACAACATTCCCAGCGTTAATTTAGGATATCACTCAGAGTTCCCAAACTAGTTTGATGATTACTTTCAAAAGTGTTCTCATCTTCAATGATGAGATAAATAAAACCCTGATAAGCTCTGAAAAGGATTATGAGGCTGTGTTCAGATCCACCTGGAAAGAGCTGGAATCTCATAGAGTGGTAGCAAGGATACTTTCCCCAGAGAATGTACGATCAAGTGCATATATAAGTCATGGACATGTCAGGTTAAGTCACACAAGGGGTTATGGATGCTAAATGACACAAGAATGGGTTAGACTATAAAGATAAGGGGGATTACACTGGGGGAGATATGGTGGTAGGCTGGATGAAGAAGGTGAAGAACACAGAAATACGTGATTTGGGCGGGGATGGGCAGGAAGATGAGCAGGCTGGGGCAGATGGTCTGATAGGTCTATCCATTGAGTTTTGTGTATGATTCTCAGGTCCAGAGGAGTTGTAGAAGCTCACTGAGGAAACTTAGGTAAAGATTATAATGGCTTATCAAAGATTAGAACATTTTTTTTCTCCCCAGCATGCAGACAGAGAAAAGTATTGATGACATTTAGAAAGTTTTCATATGGCATGCCCAGCATTGGGTGGATGCAACACTGTCACTGAACTAAGTTGAAAACTATGGCATTGAGTCTATGGAAGAAGACTTGTTAAAACCTTAATCCTCAAGAGGAGACTGAGGCATTCAGCAAGTTTCAAAACACAGGACTTGGTAGCAAGGACGGAAGTTAGAACTGGACTCCACGGCCAGTCACAAGAGGGACTTTTCGTAACAGAAATAAAAATAGTATGGGGTACAAGTATGGGGATTAGAGTGTCTCCTCCAGGTCAGGTCAGTTGAAATGATGGGGTTCTTTCAAATGGGTGTAAACCAGTCTTACTAGAGCCTAGCATATTGAGAGGGATATTAAGGTCCCACTGCTGACGCAAAGACTACTAGAGATAAGGTGAAAGAATACAGAAGTTTAGAATTAGGCTGGCCCTGACTCTTTTTTTTTTTTCTTTTTTATTTATTCATTTGACAGAGAGAGACAGCCAGCAAGAGAGGAAACACAAGCAGGGGGAGTGGGAAAGGAAGAAGCAGGCTCCCAGCGGAAGACCCCGACGTGGGGCTCGATCCCAGAACTCCAGGATCACGCCCCAAGCAGAAGGCAGACACTTAACGACTGGGCCACCCAGGCGCCCCTGGCCCTGACTCTTTTAAAATCCTGTGGCATTTTTGATAGTTACTTTCATGTGTCAACTGAAGGGGTTTTTTGGATGAGGTTAACATTTAAATCAGTGAACTTTGAGTAAGGAGACTGCCCTCCATAATGTGAGTAGGCCTCATCCAATCAGTTCAAAGACCATACTAGAACAAAAAGATCTACCTCTGAGCAAGGTGAATTTTCCAGCAAACTGACTTCAGACCTCATCTGCACCCCTGGCTAGCCTGGGTCTTCAGCTTACCTGCCTACAAGGTAGATATGGACTTGCCAGTCTCTACAGTCATGTGAACCAATTTCTTACACTAAATCTCTTTCTCTCTCTCTATATATATATACATACACATCTTATTCGTTCTATTTCTCTCAAGAATCCTGACTAATACACACTTGACCCGGTACCTCAAAAATAAAAGACAATTTTGAGAGTTGAAGAGTCAGATCAACACTTTGGAGAATAATTCATATTATTTATTACTTTGGGATCTACATAGCTGCCTGGTACTATAAATTCAGTAATATATACTCGAAAATAAGATGAAGTTTGGTGAATAAAAACAATATGCAAAAGTCTTTTTTTTTCCCCCAGAGGTGTTTGAGAAAGAAAAAAATCAGTCCAACAAACAACATCATTTAAATTAATGTGAAGGACCCTAAGTCTAGAAAAGAAATAATTGATCATGGCTAGTCTGGTTTCCTAAGTTTTAGTTTCTGCTACCTTAATTTACATTATGTATGTTCTTTTCCTAGTTGCTAAGGATATGCAATAACCACTGAGACAAAGCCACTGCTTTCATCAATAGTAATCACAAGTGAGTCTACCAATGATTTTCCCAGTGTTACGCCGTATGCAGAAATTTTAAGAATAAATAAAAAACCAAAATATAAAATACTTCCAACAACCTCCTAAAAAATATTTTAACTTTGCAATCTTGTTAAGCAATGTTCTTTTCAAAGCTCTGTCCCTAATTCCACAAAGCAAAAACTCTCAGGAACTAGTATTTTCCTCAAGTGAAATGTACACTTAATTTTTCCATAATGTCTGTGATTTGGGATGATTTACTGATCTCTCTAGGATATCAAGTATCCTACCACTGTAAGTGCACAAGGGAACAAGGACCATTGCCATGGTGATATCATTCTTGTTATCCTCAGAAGGACACAGGAGTTCAGTGAGACCAATCTTTATTTGTAGCCTCTTTCCCTAGGATATCAGAGAATGCCTATCACACTAGGTCCACTGTCTACCTGAGATGCCCTTCAGAGAGCTTAGTCTTACATTGGGGCTGGAAAGGATAGAAGGTAGCTTGTTCTGTTAGCAATTAACTGTTTCCTAACTGCCTTGAGATATTATATATATTATATATCATATATCACATCAATTTCATATATATAGATATATATATGTATGTGATACTTCTATTTCTCTGTATTTAAAACAGTTTGGTTTGTTATTGGTACTATTGGTAAGGCTTTCAGTCAATAGTAGACTATTAGTAGTTAAGTCTTTGAGGAGTCAAATTATACAGGGATGTTTAACTGCATGGGGAGCTAGTGCCCCAACCACCATGTTCTTCAAGGGTCAACTGTAGATATTAGTCTATCTACAAGGGGAATGCTTCATTTGCTTCTGTTTACCATTAAGCATACTCACGTCCCTCCAGGAATTCCTCAGCTTTCCCTAAATCTAATCCTGCCTCAAAATCTTGCTATGTCAGTTAAATGACATAATATAAGAAAGTGCTGTGTTTAGAGTAGGCCAACTCCTCTTACAAATCAACCAAACCTCTCAGTGGCTTAACACAACACAGGTTTATTTTTCATTCACATTACCAAACAATGCACATTGGGGAGTGGGGTGGATCTGCTCTAAACATTCAAGGACTGCAGTCAGTGGCTTTGCCATCTAGTGGCTCTGCCATCCTTCAGGTCTTCAAGGTCCACCCTTTATTTTCTGCATCTCAGTGACAAAAAAGAGAAGAGAGAATATATGGAGAAATGTACTGGAGACTTCTGAGGGCAGTGTTTGGAAGTACATACATCATGTTCAACAACTTTCCAATTGTTATAATTTAGTCACATAATAACAAGGTCAGGTGGGAACTGTAGAGGTAAAAGGAACAGGAAAATGGTAAACAGTTTCTACAAGTGCTCAGAAAAACACTTGGCATAAGAGCTCAATAATGGAATTTATTAGGTAGGATCCATTATTGAATCAAGACTGGTAAATTTGCAAAGTCATCATGACCCAACAAAGCAAAGAAGAAGGATTTAACTATCCAAGATACATTGATGGGGCTCCATGCTCAGTGGTGAGTCGGCTTTAAGAGTCTCTCCCTCGGCCCCTCAACCCTCCAAAAGAGATAAATACATCTTTTTTTAAAAAGAATATATTTAAGCTCAAAATCAAATCAGGCACAACTGATGTAACTCAGGTTGGACTCAGGTTGGACACAGTTGGGAATCTGTAGCACAGGTCAGTGGTGAGGGACTAAAAAATAAGATAAATGTAAGCAGGGCCAAGTGGGCATAATGGAATGAATTAAAAAGAGAGTCAAATAAAGACAAAATGCAGTTTCAATAAGAAAGGGTAACTAAGTATAATATGATTGAGACTGGAGAAGGAAAAGGAAATTAGCATAAAAGAAAGGCATGCCCTTTAAAAATGGAGACTAAGAATATACTAAAGATTTAGCAGTGGACAGGTAGGAGGGACTGAGCAGGTTACTACGTCCTGAAAATTAGGAAAAGGCTAGTTCTGAGGATGTCAGGGTGTTCCCAGCTAAATGGAATTCTGTGAAGTATAGTGGTTATTCCTGGCTAAAGAGCTGAATTTGCACTGAGAAAAGTGAGCTATTTGAAGCTAAAATAAATTGGCAGATATGGGAGAGTACAGTGCAAATAGAGGTGAACCACCATGACCATGGCATCCAAGTTATGATATCTGTAGGAAAGGAAAGGAAATTGTGTGCGAAAAAGACACCAGAATGTCCATGTTAAGTAGAACCTTCTGCAGGCCCTTTCTTGATCTGTCTTGACATTTAATTTGCTGGATCAGATTCTGAGGGCTGGGTCCCCCACCCCCACTCCCACGCCAGATTTGTTGTTGGTGCTGTTCTGAATTAGGAAGGGTTTCCTACGCTATATATTTTTGGAAAGAGGTGGCTAAAAGGAGAGAAAGGTCTGGGAGGTTGTGGCTATCACCAAATGGGGTGTCAGAGGAAGACCCCCTGCTTTGTACAGAGTCACTACAGAGCCTTGCCCCCTGTATCTTCCTCTGCAAAGCACCTGGTTTAGGACTGGATGTTTTCTTAGATCCAGTAGAACTGTTTTTCAAATAAGCAGAATGAAATCTTAGTGACTCATTTAGAGAAATTTTCACATATCCTATTCCTTTTTAGAGCCTCAATTTTCTTTGCACTTCAGAATAGCTGTGTACAGTACTGTGAGTAAGTAGAGATTACATCTTTATTTTTTATAAGAAAAACAAGACCCAAAGAAATAAAATTACCGTCTCAAAGTCACAGATCTTCTAATTGGTGGTTCTGAATATAAACACTGATTCATCACCCAAAGCTCATTTCATAGTCATATGGCTGACATTAAAAGCCAAATTAATCTCCTGATTACAGCGCATGTAGGATTGCCCGGCAGCAAAAAGCTTTGCCAAGTCAAAAGATATCCTGTCAGGGAAACCATGCACACATGTATGCATGCATGAATATGAGTGCACACATACACCTGCACACTCACACGTGTGCAAACACATCACTTCCGGTTATAACTTAAAGAGAATCAGCACAGTAGACAACATAGAGAGATGACTGATTTTAAAATATTTAGGATACAAATTCAAATCTTCATTTTAATCCATCCAAGCCCCATAATTTACTGACAAACCTATCTAGTTTAAAGAAAAATAAGTTGGGTGGCATTAGGTTGCTAACTAATACCGCATGGGTATTTACACTGAGTCTGGAATGGGAAATAGAATCAATATACTATAATGACTTATTTTACCCTTTTATTTAGTCATTGACTCAACAAATATTCATGGAGTCCTTCTGAATTTCCAAACATTTTAGTAGATGTCACGTCAGCGTGAAAACGTAAATTAAAAAAAAAAAAGCACATCTATTTTCATTAAAAGTGTAAATATTATCACAGGTCTCCATCTGGTTAATAAGCATTATCACTTCTTTTAACCTAACTTTGCTTACTTTTACACTATTCTCTGCTAGATTTAATTAACAGCATCTATGAATTATCAAAACAACTGAAATAATATAGAGGAAAAGTGGCATACATCATGAATCTAGCATCTTCTCTGCCTCAATTTATTTGTTCATTTTTTTTTCCTATTATAAATCCTCAGGCTTCCTAATCTCCTCATCTGCCAAGCTTGACTTTATTATAAGGCAGGCTCTTATAACAATGAATGCGGTGAGTTGGTGTCTCCCTCGAAAAAGGGGTTCAATCAAAGAAGGTCATTTTATTCTGATTTGAGAAAATTTAATTATCTCTGCTGTCTGATAATTTGCATATTTTACCCAAAATGCACCGTAACACATTTTCCTTCAAAATTATCATGACCTATAGATGAATCATTTTTATCCTTGTGGCTACTGTTGAGGAAAGTGATGGACAGATTGAGAAACTTCTGCAATTACTGCTTCAGTCATATCTAACTGAATATATGTTAGGGCAGAATGGAGGCAGGAGATTTCAACTGTCCTGATCTGATTCTTTCTTTTTTTCTTTCTCTAAATCTGTCAGCGACTGTAATAGCATTGATACAATCTCTTGAGCTGCTTGTCTACCATGACTTACACAATTTTAAATTTAAACTAGCTTCCATTTTTGTATGTATCCCATATTTCCTAAAGCAGTGGGCTAGTAAGCAGAAAGGTACACACCATGAAATGGGTAGGTAATTCTCTCCTCATAAACATCTTGAAAGATAAAGCAGAGATACACAAAGCCAAAACCAACCAAATAAAATGAAACAAAGAAGAAACAAACGCAAACCTACTGCTATGACATTGTTAAAGTGAACAGTGGGGATTTACAGACATGGAGTATGTCACATCACATGGTGCTTAGAATAAGGAAATCACCTTAAGCAGGTTCTGATTAACGAGACGCTCAAGAGGTTAATTGGACTAAATTTTGACCTGGATTTTCTTCTAAAGGCTAATTATAAAGTTTGTGTAACTCAATCTATAGCCCTAGAAAACATCACAGTTCCAGAGCTGTCATTCTTCTCCCACTCTATTTTTACTTGTTATTATGTTTTGGTTTTGGTTTGTTTTTTTAGGACGGGAGAACTGAGTTTAGGGTCAACAACCCAGCCTTGAATTATGAGGAGATTCAAAAAAGTCCCCATCATCACGAGCAGATCTCTGACAGCACTAAATTTTATTATTAATAACTCTACAATTCATCAGCATGTGAGACAAACTTACCTGACACCTTTGCAAATGAAATAGCTCATCTTTTTTCTAGCATACCAATAAATGCCACCTACTCCTCACATTCCCTGCATGAACTGAGTCAGTTACAGAAAGGGCGACCCTTTCGTATCTTCACTTTTAGGAACTTATGATTTTTTTTCTGAGGACGAGAAGCCTTGTTTCAGAGCATTTTGCTCCTCTTAAACATGCTTAAGGAGCTTTTTGTTTTGTTACCTTCTCCTTCTGAAGCAAGTTAACATTTCTTTTTATTCTTTTGATAGGAAACCTTCAAAATAAGCCTTCAGCTACAAGCTTTAAATCTGTTAAGAATGTCTCTCTTCTCTGATTTACCAAGATTTCCATGAAGGCAGGTGACTTATTTCCTTTGTCTCCTTCCTCTAGTCCTTACCTCTCGAGTGGGTGATCATAAATATTTGTCAGATGATTTTTTTTAAATTGGAGAATATTACCGAGTTCTTATTATATAACAGAGCTTGTGCTAAACACTTTTATGTGTATCATTCCATTATGTGTATCATTCCAAACTCTGTGAAGTACATAAAATTGTTATCTCCATTTCTAGAAGATGAAACAGAGAGATTATGAAATTTACCCAGGTAAGTAAACAACAGAGCCCAAGATCAATAGAACTAAATTTTCCAGGCTCTAAAGCCTATGCTTTTAGCCATTAGTCAGTCGCCAATGGAAACAACTCTACTGGGTGCCAAATAGGTCATGTGTTTCCCTCTATTCTTCAGTCCTTCTTGCTGTTAGTTGTGGCCACATGAGTCATACAGTAATGGGATGTGAGCAGAACTGCTGCATGCTATTTTTAGTGTGAGGTAATTGAGGGTGGGGTGGGCGTGTATTTTTCTCATTTTCTGTCCTCCTGCTGCAGCCAATCTGGAAGGCACACCTTGGCAGTATTCTAATGTAGCAGAACTTCCAACAGCTCAAGGTTCTGAGTGTCTAACATGGAACAAAGCCACCCTCCACTTCCAAACCTTGCTTTAGATTTGTGGTCAGACTATGATGAGATTTGGAGAGGGTGATTTGTTACTTTGGCAAAATCCAACCTTTCCTGACTAATACAGTGTCCCATGAGAAAGAAAAAAAACAAATTATTTAGTGACTAAATGGGTATATGACTAATTTCATTGGTCCTGAGTACATATTATATTAAGAAGGATACATAATTCTCATAATTGTCAATAGATGATATCGCACATCTCACATAAAGATTTCTTGAAAGTTCTGAGATTTCTTAGTGGAAGAACAGAATAAAGTATACAGATGCCATTAAATACTAACAGTATTAACTTTTTGAGAATATTTGCTCAAGCATTCCTTTTTTTCTTTTTAATCTAAGAGGATAAATACTATTGAACTTTTAACTCGGGGGGGGGAAAGGGTGACATGATATTCTGGAACTTTTTATTCTTCAGTTAATGACATTTACTATTCTACTTGATTACAAGCCACTTCTAAGTCAGGCCTATCTGAGACCTACAAAAATTGGGGAGAAAAAGGTTCAAATGCTGGAAGACTTATCAGGGTGAAATGGAGAGAAGAGCCTGCTTGATATAAGCTGTTGATAAGGTCTTACTCCTCTACTTAAAGATTTCAAGACAAACAGGAGTCAGAGTTTCAGATAGTGCTAGTTTCTGCAAAATATGATTCACTCACATAATGAGGCTCAATTTGTTCAAACTGGAAAAAAAAGATTGTTAGTCACAGAATTATCTTTTCTAAAATATGCACAGAAAATACCATTAGAAACTTTACTCTGGGAGCAGAGAGGGTATATGTGTCTCAGTACAGTAACCAAAAACCACGGACTGTCACAACATGTGAATAGGGAATGAGTGAAATCAGCTAAAGCTGTTACTTTGGGCTAAGAGCCAGGAGGCATAGCTGTTATTGTTTGTTTTGTTTTATTTTGTTAAAGATTTAGAGGGAGTGAGAGAAAGAGAGAGCAGGAGCATGAGCAGGGGCAGGGACAGAGGAAAAAAGAGAAGCAGACTCTCCTGCTGAGCAGGGAGCCCCATGTGGAGCTCAAACCCAGGACCCTGGGATCATGACCTGAGCCAAAGTCAGATACTTCACCGACTGAGCCATCCAGGTACCTGGCATAGCTATTTATACGATTACAGGCAAGTCATTAACATGTCAGATTCAGCTTTGTGTAATTTGTAGAAATTTGTATAATATGGCAAATTAATATCTGAAATATCTCCTAGGCTTAATATTCTGAAAGTCTCTCTTACAGCATAGTGGTTAAAAACATATGTTCTGAACAGCTTCATAACCTGATACATTACCTAACCTTTTTGTAATTAAGTTTGTTGATCTGTAGAAATTAAAATAATAATAGATCTGTCTCACAGGTTATTGTATAAATAAAATTAAGATAACAGAAATAAATGATAAGAATTGTTTAATAAATAAGAATGATTTTTGTAGGTAAAAGAATACATATTGTCAAAATTGTTCATGCCCTACCAGATGCTGGGGAGGCAAAATTTTTCTCTGACCCTTTAAGGCTCTTTTGGCTGGTTTAAGAATTAAATTGACATGAGACAGATTAACAGAAGAAAATCAAATTTTATTATGTATGTATTAGGGTTCCATAAAAAAAATATGAGGCCTAGTCAGTCAACGAATTGAGGCTCATATGCCTTCCAGAGCTAAAAAAGAAGGGGTTAGATGTCTGGGACTTAAGAGGGAAGGCAGATAATTCACAGGAAAAGTAAAAAGAATAAATGTTTGGTAAACAAACGTTTGGTGGGCCATCCAGAAACAATGGGACACAGAAAGAAATTTTCACAGACTTTGTTAATCTCCTCCCTATTATTACATCTAGCTCAGATTATGCCATGCTTATCCATGGTGATAGCTCCCTTCCTGGAGCAGACCCTCTATCTAAATTCTTTTGGGCAGTTAGAAGGAAGGTCAAAGGTTCTTCCTGAGCCTTCTGTATCTTAAAAATAATCAGCCTGAAATAAGTCACATGTCAGAGACACATTTTAGGGTGGCAAATTATTTCCCCCTACACAGACAATTCAGCTAAGTCTTCCCCTAAGGAATGACCTAATTTGAGGTTGGCTAAGATAGGGTTTACTTAATGTAGTCATAAATTGTGTAAATCAGTCAAGTTCTTATATGTTAATTCTAAATGTTTTTGCTCATGCTTATTTCCCCTCAGAGTCTGATCTCATGTCCTCTTCAAAGTGAATTGGATCTGGTTGAATGTTGCATGCATGATTCTATTTGGGCACATTTACATAATTCCTTTATGATTATTTCTTGGTTGAAGCAGTGCATGAATGAAAGGGCTCTTTAATAAAGTTACTTTCCTGTTTTTAGGGGCCAGGCATCTCAGCTCAAGAGATTTACTCTTTTTCTCTATTCTTAATAAGATGTAGATGAGCCATACTCCTCAGCTGGAAACTGATCTAGAACTGGGGGGAACAGAGGCATACCAAAACTGGAAGAGGTTTCCTTGCACTGTTTGTCACTGTGACTAGAATGGTCAGTGGTCTGTTCCCAGGAAGCAAAAGCATAATAAATAGGAAGCCTGGAGGATAGGAAACCTCGTTAAGCGACAATAAATGAGGATTTTGCTAAAATTTTGACCTTTCTCAGATTTTAAAGGAACTCAGTAAAGATCATTGGGTTGGTATTTAAGCAGAAGTAAGGAGAGGCAAGCATTGTGGTAGGGATAAGAATTCTTATGGGAAGGTGACACTCCCTTCTTATTCTCTTGGTAGAAAGACCTTATCTAACTATACATTTTACTTTAAAGCAAACAACCTTTCTTTTATGAAACCAGAGGAAATATATATATATATATATTAGTTTCTTTAACATGAAAGGCCTTTCTTTTATGTATTTAGGTATACCCTCTATTTCTGGCCCCTAAACTTTAGATTAAGCAAGAGAACTATGGTTATATTCTACCATTATTTTTCCTTCCTTTAATACTATGGAAGGAAAAAACATTCCAGTGCAGAAGTCAGAAAGATGTGTATTGGCAAATTAACAACAAGCACACATAATGTGCAATCTACAGATGTTCTATGGCTTAAAAGTTCCTATTTCTCAAGCCAATCTGATTTTCACTTGCTCAGCTCAACAGAATCTCAACCTACTCCCATGGGATCTTTCTGCTGTTACCTTCCAAAAGGGATTAATTAGTACCTGGAAAAGCCATGCTGGGGTGTTGGTAATTGCTCAACCACTTGCTGAGACTACTGTCATTTCCAGAAGGAGAAAGGGTGATCTGCGGCCGATATAATAGGTGAGCTTTGTTTATACACTCCAACATTAACTGAAAGACAAAGGAGAAATAACTTCAGTAAGGTATTTTGCAATTAAGAGTCAACATACGATGTCATTTCTTTACTAGAACCTTGCCATTGCCAAGTATAGTTTGTTCAAGCTGAGGCCTGTCTGTCTCTTTCACAGTGACACCAGCATCTGACACATTCAGGGGAGGCAAGGCTATAATCTGAGCCAAGACACTAATTATAAAGAACATAAAAGGATGCTAAATTTGGCTGGAGAACAAAAGCAAATGACTGTTCTTTTAAAAATCAGTTCTAACATTTGATCTTCTTAATCATCTATGGTGATTGTAGTAACACTGGAAAATAACACCGCATAAAGGATTAGTAAACATTGCTAAGAAAGAACTGGCCCAAAGATAATAAAATTATATTTGATTAAGAAACCTGGTTCCCTATTAGGGCCTTCCTCCTCATATATTCAACCTTTTTGTGCTTTTTGCAATAGAAGACAGCTCTGGTTTGCCAAATCATTGCCTTATGTAATTATTCATAACAATCATGTTTAATAATATGGATAAAAAGTTTTATTTTTATTTTTTGCTGGGTGGGGGGAAGAGTTATTTTGCTCTTAGTGAAACCTACATGATTGAATGTATTGTACAGAAGATTGTCACAAGCAGAGAGGGCTTGTTCTTAGCCACATGTTCTCACTCTGCACTGCTCTTTGCTCCTCAATTATGCCTTCCTGGGGATGCTGTCCCCTACTTCCTCATCGCTTCATCCCTTACAACTTCAAGAACCCAATTTCACTCGAGCCGGTTGTGCACCGTCCTCCAAATGAGGACAAATTGATTTAGCTTCAGCATTCCATTCCACTGATACCTTTCCAACCACAACAGTTCACACTGAAGTCTGGGAAACCCTCTTCGGCAATAGAAGCAAAGCATGTACTGGCTGTGTTGGTTGTCAAAGAAAACCCAAATCCTGTCAAATCGTCTCAATGCCTACAATGTTTATAATGTGGTTACAGGAATTGGTTTCAAAGGCACTTTGAGTACATTTTCCCCTAAAAGCTTAGGTAAAGTTTAGCTCATATAACCAACACAGAACCCTGATCCTCCACGGTGGAGTGGGAGACTTGTAAAGAAAAGACTCAGGAGAGACTATCGATTTCGAAGCTTGCCAGATGAATCTAACACATAACACACTCTAAAATGCTCCAGGGAAAGAGAGTCCCCTTTGTTTCCATTCTCTGGACTTTCTTCCTGGATAAATTCAGGCAGTTTTCCAACCCATGAATACTTCCCTCCAGCGAGGGCTGATCATTGTAAATGTGTTGCCGGGATGGCAGACTCTTCTTTGGCAGACACCCCAGAGTAAACAGATAATGTGCCCAGGGAAACCAAGTTCCCAATCCTGGGACGGTCAATCGAGATGGACAAGAAAGTGTGCAAGAAAGTCATTTTTCAATCCTGCTGAGTTCTACGGTAAGCCATGCTGGGAAGCACAGACACTGGCAATACTGCTATTAAGGTAAGTTTCACTCATTTAGCAGCAGTAGTTAACCAAGGAGGCTGACGGCAAGGAGCGAACGCCAGTAATGCTGGTAAACAAGTGTTCACACCTGTTAACAGCTGTGTGGTTTGCCGTAGCAGGTGTGCTATGTAAACTCAACTCAACGCCACATTTAGTACTTATTAAGAGTTACCAAACTGCATCATGCAGACGATCCCTCTGGCTATTGTCACAAATAAAGCTGGGTGTCATCTGTTAGGGGCCTCAATTAAGTGGATGTACAAGCACAATGTAAATCAGAGATCATATCAAATAGGCTCCAATTAAAATCTGTACTATAAAAAATACTCCAAAGCCATAGTCCTGGATGACTGCCACAAACCACTTCTAATATTTTTAAGAACCCAATGGAAAACATTGATGATTTTTTTTTTGAGGGGGGAGCAATCACAAAGGTAGGGGCATTTACAATCGTGTGAACAATTGTGATGAAGAGATGTAGATTGCGGATTAAATTGCTGCAAAGCCAATCAAAACCAGACCTGCCAATTTGCAGATTATATTATAAATTCTGTGGTAATGATGGGAGAGAGACTGTGTGGCGGAGTTTCTAGGTACTACTTAGGCAATTAATTTGATTGTAAATTTCTTCTACTGCCACATCACATACTTAATAAGCTGAATACTCCTACCACAGACGGTGAGCCCCCCGAATGCTGAATCGCAGAATTTATGAGTTGGAACGTACCTTAGGAGTTGTCAAATACGTCCTCCCTCTGATATAGTAAGCTTTTCCACAGAATGCCTTTAAAGTCACTGATGAGCTTCTATTCAAATATTTCTACCAATCAAGAACTCAATCCTTCACAACAAATATATTTCATCTCTGAAGATCACATTCCTCGATTAAGCTAAATCATTCTTCCCCATAATTTTACACACTAGCTCTATTTCAAACCATTTGCTCCTACGGCTTCCCACAAGAATGTAGGTTTCATGTGGGCAGAGGCTGTGTCTGTCTTGTGCATTTTTTAACTACATCACCTAGTACATGGCCTGGCAGTGGGCAGATCCAATACACATGTTTATTGAATGAGTGAAACAACAGAAAGTAACCCTCCTTGTAGCATCTCAATAATCTTGAAAATGTTTAACAGTTAAAAATCCTTTAATTCACATCTTATCTTTCAATTTTTACTCCTATATTTTACCATCCTGATTGCTCATCTATGAGCTTAAGTCTCATATGTGTGTGTCAAGAAAGAGAAAATATGCCTATGCCTTATCATATTACTGCTAGTATTTCTTGGCCATTAACAACTTTAAAATGGTGTAATCCCTTTCATCTAGTCAGGAGTGCTTTGTCCTAGTGTATCAAAATCATGGTCTATAACTCATAGATGAGGACACCATTCACACTATGACTCTGCAAATCTTGTCTCTCTCAAAGTCATAGATTTAAATAAGAACAATTTTAAAAACACTATGTATTCCTTCATTTCTATCAGTTTCTTATGTAGACTTTTAAATACACCTATAAAATAGTCCCCATCAAAATGAAGACAACAGATTTCCAACTGATACCACAGAAGTCCGTAAGGACCCTCAAAATTTAAATTATAGTGAACTGTATGCACGTTGTCTTTTTTTATATATAAAATTGGAGACTTCAGAAAGTTAGAAAATTCAACTTTTCATTTCTCCCCTCTAATTTATGTTGTACTTAATTCTCAGAATTGTTAGCAGCCAGAATTGACATTTGTGTCAATCATGAACAAAGATTATGAAAACTTCCTTGGGTCAGCTCTTTCTAAGAAAAACTAGTTCACATAATGAGTATTTATTTAGTACCTACTGTGTGCAAGAAGCAATTCTAAATACCATCTCTTATAAAGATTATAGTTGGTATGAGAGGAATCAGAGAATAAATACAAAATAATGAGTAAAAAAATATATATTAGGTAATACAAGTGGAAAAATAGACCAGTTTATGTGTTCTGGTCAGTGGGTGGGAGTGATGGTTTGCTGCTCAAAGACTGTAAAAGTGACATCTGAGTAAAGAAGTAAAGGAAAGGGGTCAGAGTTATGTAAATAATTGGGGGAAGCAGACAGAACAGACTTTTTCAATGCTACTCAAACCTTACCATGCATATAAACGAAGGCCATAACATGAGGGTCTAATAGATAACCCCAACAGGGCAACGTAATTTGTTGGTATAGTCTGATGATAAGAGATATGAAGGGAAGAGGATAGGAAAATGATTTTAGTTTAAAAAAATCATAATCTTTTCTATAAAATAGACAAGCATTTCTCCCAACCCTTAATCTCAGGATAATTCTCAGCTTTTGTGATTTTCATTTATGTGGTCATTATTTGAACCTATTTTACTTATGTTCTCATTTTCATCTGCTATCTCACTTTTGGATACCATTAGGTGCTAACTGTGTGAGTGCCAAGAAAATCACTTGGGAGCCTGCTTCGCATGAGAATTCCAGAGCCAATTTTGCATTCAGTAATGGATGGGAAAGGTTTCAGGAAAGCTACTGAATTTTCATACGGGTGCTCAAATGAAACCTTGAAGCCATTTATTTGAATTTATTTTTGGTGCTACACACATCATGTAAATTTGTGTTACCTTTTATAGAACATATTTACTTATTTTTCTCAGCCCTATGCTACACCAGGAAGGCAACTAGATTTCATAGAAATTCTAATTATCCAAATTAAAAAGATCTTAAGTAATTTTAGGGCATGTTATCATGCAGCCTAAGTGTGTGAGCTTTCCCTCTCCCTCACACACACCCTCTGGTTGATTTCTGGAAAACACAAACCAACTGTGGTTGGAAAGGAAACGCCTATCAGAGATAGCATCAAATCTTCCACACATTATCTTCTCTTCCTTCTCTTGCCTAGGTAACATAATTCAATTCTGCCTTGGCCATTCACCTTTGACAGAAAACTTTAAGGCAGTGATTCTGTGAGGAAAATCTTTGATAAAATAATTCCATCCTCTGGATATCTTGGCCTCATGTATTTATCATCATTCAGAAAAGTGGCTAAAATGTTACCTTTAGGAAGGGAACTTAAAGAGACTGAATAAATGCTAAATGTCTTTAGTTGGCTTTGCCCAATACTTTAGGTTGAGTATAAAATGGATCACAGGAAATCTATTTTTTTTTTTATTTCTGTGCAAAGCCATTCAACATTTATCCATTATCATAGAAACAACTCAATTAGCAGCTCTTGGAGACCAGAATATAGCCCAACTATCTACATCTTAATAGCATCTATTTATCATTGCAATCTAATTTCCAGGTTGAATTGAATGTAAATGACAGTTGCCCATAGATTTAAAAAGAAAAAAAAAAGTTTAAATTGTACTATTTTAGTTCCATTCCCATAATGCTCTCCTGGTATACATATTAAATGTTTTCCTCTAATTCACACTCTGAGTTCTGTAAATTAATACTGCTATTTTGATTTCAGTTAGACTCTTTAATTTTCAGATAAATCATTTGGATGAAAGGGAATTGTTTGCCAGTTGGAGCCTGTTTGCATTATCAGTGAATTATTCAGCAGTATTCTTCCCCATGGTGCTCAGAATATCAGCCCTGCTTTTCCCCTCCACCCCCTGGTGTTTTTCTCCTTCTCAGTACTGCAGAGCAGAGAAAGCTGAGGCCACGCAGGAGGAGGACTCCATTTTTCTGGGGCACAGTGTCAGGACGGGAGGACCTGTGTTCAATGCCTTGAGTAGCAGCTCTCTCATGGAGCAGAGGAACAGGAGGAAGAACTCCCACTGCTGAAGGACATGAACATGAAGATGTTAACCATCTCCTGCGGAACTACTACAGGTTGAACATGCTGCTTCTCTTGGTCTCTTCTATTTCATTTCCCAAGAACGTGAGAGGGGGTGGAAATCTCTGCTGGAAAGAGGAACTGCAAATAGGGTGGTGCTTATCTGCAGAATGATTGCAGACTGTGTCGGAGATCCATCCTGGCCTGGCACTCACGGAACTGGAGGGAAGTACTTGGGTTAGTGGAGGAGGTGAAGAGAAGGAACTCACAGCGCATACGTCAGGGCATTCAGGATGGCCCCTGGTCCCATCATTCCTGCCACGGTCCACATCGGAGCCCTTACCACTTCAGCTTTGAACTGACGACTTGATCCGAGCCACTGGCCTATTCCCACTTTGCTGTCCAAACCCTCATACTCTGCCAGATTAATCTTCCTGCAAGAGAGCTTTGCACGAGTCCTCCCTCTGTTTTAATGCCGGCAATTACCCACTGCATTGCTTCCTGCAAGATAAAGCTCATACTCCTTCATCATAACATTTGACACATTCTGATCTTTTCTTTCCCTGCTGTCTTAAGGAAGGCCTTTGTTCAAATCCAGCCTGAGGTTTTTCTTTTTCTAAACAGATATAAATCTCTTGTTCTAATACAGTTGTGGAAAGCCTTCTTGCCTCTTCTCTATATCACACCTTTTTCAAAAATCAGCCTATGCTCTGCAGGGCCCTTTAGGACACACCCCCTTGGAAAAGTGTCCTGACCAATCTTACTTCTCACCATGTCTCCTCATATGCCCTGGTATGGTGAATGCAGGCTTCTTCCATGACTGTGCCAGGCTACACTCACCTGCGCTTTAGGCTGTGCTGTTAGGACCAGTACTCAGCTTTCACCATCCCTCCTTCCCATTAGCCTCTTTGTCTCTTGTGGGTCTGGTGAACTTTTACACATCCTCCAAGGCCCAATGCATTTATTTACTTTTTTGGCTCCAGATTTTCTCAACACAAGCCCCAGGAAGAGTTAGATTCCCCCCTCAACTGCATTCCCATTCATCTTTACCTACACATTTTTAATTGCATGCACTCTTTTTTTAGAGTTAGTATTCGCATGTTTTCCTCTTGTTCTTCTTAGCCCAAGCTGCAACTCATTGAGGATAGAAGATGAGTTATATTTACTTGTCCTCCAACCTTAGCACAGTAAATGGCTCATATCTGGTGCTCAGTAAGGGTTTATCACTAATAACAGTGTGCTTTAGTTTCCTTCTTCATAGTAAATTCACCCCTTCAAGTAATCATGATCTTTTCATCTATTTCACCAAAACCAATAGTCTCAATAAATGTGGCTCTTATCACCAGTGAGTATCTCTCCTTCTTAGGGTCTCTGAGCACTGGGTAGTTGAAGAGTAAAGAGGTTATCCTACCAGGATGAGCTGAAAAATATGCAGAGCTCTCTTAAAGCAATTCGACAGGCAGGAAAGAAAAGTCTTTCTGATTTTTCATAAAGAACAGGCTGGGGTTGCTGCACAGTGACAGATTGTGATACTGACCTCTCAACTATCCTCCCAGGGAATAAAGCCTTTACCGTACCAAGACTGGCATTTAAAAAAATTGATAACAATAGCTGTAACTATGGGAACCCTTCTCTCCCCCAGTTTTGAATTAAAAAAAAAAATCAAATCTCAGAGGGATTTGTTTTATCATCCCTAACAAAAGGTGCTGCTCAGGAAAAAAAAAAGAAATGACAGCTTGTAAATTATGAGCCATCCATCTGATGCAGGCCTGTCAGTCACACAGTCCCTCCATCAAGAAGAAAGACAAGTAATAACAATTCTGGGATCAGGAAGCAAACTCGAGAAATGGAAATTCAGACAGCCATTCCTGTGGTTCTGTTTTGCACTGGTCCTCTCAAAATCTGCTTCATCCCAAACACTGGAAAAAGGTAACAAATATCAGTGACAGAGTTTCCTATTCTCTGCATTTCAGCAGGCAGAAGTGAAGAAATTACCGTATTGTGTGAGATGCTGCTCTGCAATCATTTGCATTCCAAATGGGAACGGAAAGTTATGGGGAAAAATTATATCCCTTTCAGCATGTTTTCAAGCTAAATTTGGGAGACCGGAAAAATCTGAATAAATTATAAAGCCTACACCAAACACCTTAGTGATTTAAACTGAACCCAATTTCTTTTAATGTTCCCAAATGACTATTTGACATCTTGACTTCTGTGTGTTAACAACATTCAGCACTGTTCTTTTTAATTACTGGATTTCACTACATTAAAATTAGATCATAAATACTTTTTCAAAAAGAAAAGAAATAGACCAAAAGATTGAGCCCACACAGGAAATCTCAAAATGGGTAATTTACACATAGGAATTATAATCTTTTGAACTATTTTGACTTCAGGATAACTTCTCTCTCCCTCTCTCTCTCCCCCTATCCTACATGTACATACACACATACACACACACACACACATAAAAACACATATATATCTGAGACTTCATATATACATATAGACATACACACATAGATATATGTATATGTGTATATATAATCTATTACTGAAAATAGGGACTTGAAAGAATTTACATTAATAGTCCAGAAATATAGACCAAAGCTTTACTCCCAATTTCCTGAATGTCTTTTTTTTTTAAGATTTTATTTATTTATTTAAGAGAGAGAGAGCACATGGGCAGAAAGGAGAAGGAGAAGTAAACTCCCCGCTGAGCAGGGAGCCTGATGGGACTTGATCCCAGGACTGTGGGATCACAACCCGAGCTAAAGGCAGATGCTTAACCGTCTGAGCCACCCAGGCGCCCCTCGAATATCTTTTGATATAAACTACTGTAACAGTCAAAGAAGAAAAAAGAGAAAAAGAAGAAATAAAGAATGAGGAGGAGGAGGAAGAGAAATAATGCGAGCCTAACATGACAGGAGAATCTAGAGTAGTGACAGTGAGCAAGACAGACAGATCCTGTGCTGCCATGGAGCAAACAGACGAGCAGGTATTAAAATGTGTTCAAAACGATCTGCTATTCAGTAACAGTATGACTCAAGGGCCACTGGCCTTGTTTATCCTATGGTTTCCAGCACCTCCAGGCAACTCCTGCCTGCCCCACCCCACGGTGGATATGGCACTCAGTGAGAAAAGCAATTTCCCATAGATGATTTACAGACTGGGTCATGGAACCTTGTCACCCCTTCTCCGCTTCCCTTCTCTGCTTGCCTCCATGATGCTCAACTGCTCTGTGCCTTAATTTTAGAGCAGGCATTGTAGGTGTGAACTGTGAACTCCCATGTGACAAAAAGGACTTGCCAGATGTATTAGTCAGGGGTCTACAGAGAAACAGAATCAAGAGGACATACATAGATATATATAAGAGAAGATGTGTTATAGGACTGAGCTCACACCATTATGGAGGTCGAGAAGTCCCACAACCTGCTGTTTGCACACTGGAGAACAGGAAAGCTAGTGGTGCAGTTCTAGTCTGAGTCAAAGAGCCCAAGAGTCGGAGGTCTGACAGTGCAAATCCTGACCTGAGTCTCAAAGCCCAAGAACCCGGAGTGCCAATGTCTGAAGGCAGAAGATGAATGTTCCCAGCTCAAGCAGAGAGAGAGTGAATTTGCTCTTCTTCTTTCTGTTACATTTGTTGTTATATTTGGTCCCTTAACAAATTAGATCATACTCCCCCGCACTGGGGAAGGCCATCTGCTTTACTGGGTTCACCAATTCAAATGCTCGTCTCTTCCTGAAATACCCTATAGACGCACCCAGGAATAATGTTTTGCTAGCCACGTGGGCATCCCTTCACTCAGTCAAGAGATGCATAAAATTAACCATCACACCAGAAAACTGTACTAAAACACCTGGCCAACCTTTAACCTAGCTTCTGCCTGCACTAGGCTTGACCCTAAAGGTGTCTGAAGTCCCTTCAGCACCGCGAAAGGTGGCTGGGTCTTTGCAAAAGCAAACAGTACTGACAAACCATGAAACACAGCTCGTCCTAACTCACAGTGCCTAACCATTTTCCACGCTCTCCCCTTCCGTGACTTTCCATTTCCCCCACAGCCTTACAAGCCCCTTTTTGTTCTAGCGTTTTCACTTCCCTCTGGCCCTTTTTTGTTTCCTCTCTGTTCTCCCTTTAAAAGCCTCAGTCACCTCTGCCTTAGTTGCCACTGGCTCAGTTTATTCTGGAGTCTCTCTCTCCTTCTGCCACAGTCTGAATAAAATCTGTCTCGCTACGTTTAACAATTTTCAGTGCTATTTCTCTTTGCTATTTCAATAGGGCATGTTGACTTCATAGGGAGCAGTGAGTGAGGACAGCTTGTAAAGAAGTGGATGTTATTCCATTCCTAGTGTAAATGGAGTACAGGAGAGAAGATGCTCACCTAAAGAGACAGGCTGCCTGTTATCATGTGTGCACATTCGCTCTGTGTTCTCAGATCTTCTAATTTTTTCAAGCAAAATCAGAAATCAGAATTTAAGTACGCTTGCCATACTTTTAAAATGATGAATTACCAGCCACTATACCTGCTCAATTAGTAAACACTGTACACACACACCCCCCCCCGAGTTTCCTCACCAGCTGTGGCAGGTCGTAAATGAGAATGTGTATGTATATGTGTATATCGCTAAGCCCTCCTGGATATAAAGAACCAGAATAAGAAAAATATTTTCTGTCATTTAATGTAAATTGCTAAGCTCACTGTTGCATCAACTGCTTGAGACAATATTGTAAGCAGAATAACACATAGGAGATACCTGTTCTGTGAACTAACGGAGGGATTCTATCTCTGGAGCTGTCAATTACCTTTCAGTCCTGCTACACTCATTTGAAAAACAGTTTCCAAGGCATGGATTATTTGTCTGAATAAACAGGAACGTTATGCTCCATGGACGCCATTCTGATGGTGGGTACCACCTCGGTCATAGTGTCACTGTTAATGCTAGGTGGCTACAGATTTTTAGTTTGGTTACATTTGACAAAAACTAAAATGCTCTGTTTCCTTTGTGTTAGACATTTTACATTGTGTTTCATCACCAAATAAAGGCTAAAATCACCCTAAGACATAAAACTACCAAAGCAAGATTTGTCGTGAATATTTTTACACCCCCTGCTGAGGCTGGTTTCTCCTTCCTGTAGCCCCTCCTCTACAGAGCTAATACCCCTCTTCCCTTTCTCCTTTCTCTACTTGTTTTCCCTTTTATGTCCTTTGCTGTCTCCTTTCCTCCATTTCCATGGGGGATTATTAATTAACATAGCAATGTTTATGAAAGATGGCTCTTCCATTTTATATCACATTGTCATGACACATGGGGATTCCAAGTAAGATTTTAAAATGAAACAGAAGATTTGGGGACAACTATACTCAGTATTGGACATTGTGGTTGCCTACACCATATGCATCCCACATGCCACCACTGGGTAGTTTGAATGAATAAACCCATCTTCCATAAACCCACTGACAAGTGAGTCTCATTTTTTTCAGTCAATCAGAATATTGGTCGTCAAGCATTTGAATCAGAGGGAAAACCTGAAATTAAGTAGAGTAGTAAAAGGGAAAAAAATCTGTAAAGAAGGAACAAAGCTAAGGATTTGGTGGTGCCCATTTTTTGACCCTAAGAAAAAGCAGACACCCAGAATAAGACAGAGCTAAAGGAACTGTAGAGAAGTATAGCTATAGTCCTGAAGACAGCATAAACCTCAGGAAAAAACCCTTATCTGGAGTTTTATCATACTTTTTAATTATGTGGGACAATATGTAGCTTTTTTATTTAAGCCAGTTGGAGTTGAGTTTGCTGAAATTTGCATGTAAAAACATTTAATTGATATACTCTCGATGCTAAGTCATTTGATAAATTTTAAATGTCCTCAGGCCTATAAAACCTCCTATGGTCTGACTGAATATATCAATTCTGTCACTTACCAGCCAAGTGGATTTAAGTAAGTCACTTATAATCTCATTGTCTGAGCTTTTTCTTCTGTAAAATGGGTTTTATATAATATCCATTTTCCAGAACTGCTGGGATTATTTGATAAAATGTAAATGATTAGAAACTATATAAATACTTGGTAAGTGATGGTAGCAATAAGGAAATAATTTGGGCTTGGTTGTCCATAAAAGCAAAATAATAGCTAACAGTGGCAATGTTCCTTCAGATATGGCCAACAGAGAGGAATGCTTGCCAAGTGACTACTAGTAATCCTGTCCCTTAACAAAGGCATCTGGAATTTTATTCATTCAATAAATATTTGTTGTGTATTTACTATGTGTTACCTACCATTCAAGATGTTAGAGATACAGCAATGAACACACTGGGCAACATTTTCTGTTTTCATGATATTTTTCTTCTGATGGAGGTAGTCAAACAATAAAGTGCACATAACATGTATGCAACATGTCAGATGGTGATGAGTACTATGGAGAAAAATCAAGGAGGGAAAAGGAATGGGTAATTTGCAGGAAGAATCAGTTTTATCCTAATCAGGGAGGTGTTCATGGAGAATGGGAAATTTGAGCAAGGTCTGAAGAAGGTGAGTGAGCCCTGCAAATATCTAGAGGAAGAACATCCAGACTGAGGGTACACCATGTAGAAAGGATCTGGGGTGAGACTAGGCCAATTGAGCTCAAGGAACTCAAGAAGGCAAGTGAGCAGGCATGAGTGAAGGAAGGGATGAATAACAGGCCATGTGGCCCTAAAGGTAATAATCATCCCAGTTGTGACAGAGAGACAGACATAGTGCTGACGCCATTAAACATGTGACTTGACTAACTTCCTTTGTTTGATTCCATTACCTAGCATCTTTTTCTTGTTATTAAAATGTTTTAATATTTTTCTACTATTTTGAAAAGTATCAAATAGGACATTGCTTCTGACATCACTACTAATCCCCAATCCCACTGGGATATCCTTGACTCATTCTTCACATGGTTGCCACCATATCACTAAGATATTCTTAAACCATTACTGCATAATTTAACAATTTTAGAATATTAACCCTTGACTTATTGCTACATTAGATCAAGTTTAGTGTACTTTTTCTGTTCCTACTTCCTTTCGCCTCAGTTAGATACCTTTCTTTTATACCTTTCATAATCATATTTTTAAATGAAGTTTAAAAATACATCTTTATTTCTTCCTCGAATAACTAAAGACAATAGTTCTATGAGCAGCTTTTATCCTTGTCTCCAAGCTCCCCTCTCCTCCCTAACACCTTCCATCTTCAAAATTGTGTCATCTGTGTTTTTTCTTTTCTATTTTCAAAGCTGGTAACATTTACAGGCTCTTGTGTGACTATAATTAATTTTGAAATCAATAAACCTAACTTATTATGTACACTTGATCTTAGCCAAAAGGCCGAGAAGCGATAACTATGTAAATATTCATCACTGATGATTACATTTTCTTTCATCTATGAATTTCTTCCATGGCTCCACTTCTCAATTCCTAATTGTCTTGCTTTATTCTTAAATAGCATATCTTTAGCTCTTTAATTTTTATTCCTTCCACTTTCATTCCTGCCAGTGCTCTTAGCCCTATCCTAAACAGATACTTGAGGCATTCCCTTATTTCCTATCCTAGGTTGGATCCATTGTTTTCCTAACCCAATCTTTCTCTGTCCCAACTAAACCTTCTTTTGCCTAGAGTGTATAATTAAGTAGCTTCCTTTAAAGATTTACATGAGAAGTAAATACACTGAGTACTTATGATTCTGAAGATGTCTTTATTGTGTCACACTGGGGTTTACAATTTTTCTTGATGCCATATTCCAAATGGAAAATACGTTTTCCTCAAATTTTAGATGCTTAAAGCAATGGGGAGCAACTCTCAATTGATAAATCTGATGCTACGTGGACTCCAGTGCCTTTAGACATATTTCTTTTCTCAAAAACTTGTCTCATCTTGTCATTTGATTCATTAGGTTCTGAAATAGTTCAGTGATATGTTTAAGTATGGAATCTTTACATTCATTTTGTTGGAAATTCAAAAATCTGTGTCTACCTGAAGTTAAAGCTGCTTCTGCTCTTTTTTTCCCCTAAAGGTTTTATTTATTTATTTGACAGAGAGAGAGAGAGAGAAAGCACAAGTAGGCAGAGAGGCAGGAAGAGGGAGAGAGAGAAGCAGGCTCCCTACTGAGCAGAGAGCCTGATGCGGGGCTGGATCCCAGGACCCTGGGAGCACAACCTGAACTGAAGGCAGACGCTTAACTGACTGAGCCACCCAGACGCCCCAACGGTCCTTCTGCTCTTAAGAATTTATTCCATGATATCTTTCTTTCATATTCTTTGTTATGATTTTTGATGTTATTTTGAAGATTTTATTCATTAATCCATTTTAGAAAGAGAGAGAGCGAGTTGGAGAGGGGCAGAGGGGGAGAAACTTAACCAAACTCTGGGCTGAGCATGGAGCCTGACATGGGACTTGATCTGACAACCCTAAGATTATAACCTGAGCCGAAAATAAGAGTCGGATGCTCAACCAATTGATCCACCCAGATGCCCCTTCATGTTTTTTCAAAAAACGTTATAGTTGGTTATCAGACCCTAGATTTATCTTTTATATCTTGATTTTGGCTCATATTTTATGTCGCTTAATTTTGTTTTTCTTTCTGAATTTTTTTCATAACTTGTCCTTTAAACCTGTTAATTAAAAAAGAATTGTCAATTAAAATTTTTATTTAACTAAAAAGATTTCATGAGGTTGAGAACGCATGCCCTGGTATCAGATTGCAAGGTCTAAATTCTACTCTGCCACTTGCTAGCGACATGACAAGTTATTGAACCTCTCTGTATCTTGGTTTCTTAATTGGTTAACTAAAGATAATATGAGTTTCCACTTCCAAAGAGTTACAACAAGAACTGAAAAGTGAATTTATTCAAAGTTCTTGAGACAGTGATATGAACTTCTCCTCAAAAAATATAATCGATTGTTATTACTATTTAGTTGTTAACCAAATATTAGGTCTTATTATATAAATCAGACATATTCTAAATATTTTGAATACATTAAGGAAAAAACATCAAAAGTTCCTGATTTTAGGAAATTGACATTCAATTCTGGAAAGCTAGACAAACAAAAAATATAATAAGTAAGTAAATTATGTATGTTGGGAGGACATACTGCTATTAAACTAGAATGGAATAGAGGCATGAGCAGTTGCAGGTGTGTATGGTGTATAGGGACAGGAGCACAATTTTTACATGAGGCAGTGAGGGCAGGCCTTACATTCAAAGTACTGTTTAAGTACTGACTTCAAGAAGGTTATAAAATGAAAAGTCAGAAAGCATGTTAGGACAAGGGGAACAGATTTGTTTTGTTCCAAGCAAATGTTGTCTTAATGATCCCCCTTATTTAGCATGTCTCTCAAATATTTCATTTTGTAATGATATGTTACTACTAATGATGGCATTAAAATGCACTGGAATGGGTTGGGTAGATCTCCACTTTGTGATTCCAGCATTTCCCCTGGCCTCATCTTGGAAAGTATGAGACTCATGAGCAGTGAATGGAGTCCTTAATTTGTCATGAGGTTAAATTTTAACAATGGGGATAATAATTACCCATCTCTCTCTTTCCAACCATTTCAGATTCAAAGTGACTAACAGTGACCTTTCAAGGCCAGCATGCAGATGGTTTGCTGATGAAAGAAGGGCTCTTGGACAAGGACTTAGGAATTGCTCCCCACTTTGGCTGGAAGGCATGAGGGAAGGGCTTGATAATGTCCCCTCCCCGCCCCACTTGCTTACTATGTGAGCAAGCTGGGAGACCTATTATTTGAGATACACATGGCTAAGAAACTGACCTGACATCAGGACTACAAACCAAGAATATCTACCCTTATATGTTATATTTTACTGGTTGACCAATCAAAATAAAGAGGGTATTTTTTTGTTACTTACTCTGTTAACTTTCCATTTGCTATGGAAATAATTTTATAATAGAAAATAAGGGGTATTTTTCAGTAGAACTATTCTGTAAGACTATCATTACAATTAACAGTTTGTAATAACTATATAAACAGTAACAAAACAGTATTACTGTAATAAAAATAGCATTTCTGTAAAACAGTAATTAATAACATTTCAAAATGTATATAATTTTAATTATTGTAAGAGCATCTTTTTATTCTGGTGTGCAGATTTAAACAGTATATTCCATGGTCTCCTCACCTATAGGTGAATTGGTTGATCTTTATATTAGAAAAAGGGTCAGTGAACTAAGGACAGCCTAATTTTTTGTGCAGTCTATGAGCTAAGAATTATTTTTACTTTTTTAAATGGTTGGAAACAAGAACAAAAGAATTCTATTTTGTACCATATGGAAATTGCATAGAATTTAAATTTCAGTGTCCATAAATAAAGTTTTATTGAAACACAGCCCTAATCATTGATTTATGTATTATTCATTCCCTACTACAAAAGCAGAGTTGACCACATCTTCTTTATCCATTCATCTGTGCAGGTCCATACATACAATGGAATATTACTCAGCCGTCACAAAGAACGATTACCCAACATTTGCATCAACATGGATGGAACTGGAGGAGATTTTGCTAAGTGAAATAAGTCAAGCAGAGAAAGACAATTATCATATGGTTTCACTTATTTGTGGAGCATAAGGATAGCAGGGAGATCGTTAGGAGAAGGAAGTGGAAAATGAAGGGGGGCAAAACAGAGGGGGAGATGAACCATGAGAGACTATGGACTCCGGGAAACAAACTCAGGGTTTTAGAGGGGAGGGGGTGGAGGGATGGGCTAGCCCGGTGACAGGTATTAAGGAGGGCACGTATTGCATGGAGCACTGGGTGTTATATGTAAACAATGAATCATGGAACACTACATCAAAAGCTAATGATATACTGTATGGTGACTAACATACCAAAAAAAAAAAAAAAAACAAAACCAGAGTTGAGTAGTTGCAACAGAAATCATGTGGCCTGCAAAGTCCAAAATATTTATTATCTATCTGAGCCTTTACAGAGAAGTTTGCCAGCCCCCGCACTAGTTACCTGGCTTCCTCTAAGAATGATCTTTCACTGTAAATTAATAAATAACCATATCATCCCCGTGATACTGGTTAATTTAATTCCTCCCTATAACATAAACATGGGTGCTAAAATATAAAATTACTGAGATTGCAAATATGAGGGCCAGAACCTGGTTCTTGGTAGATTCCCGAACTTAATGAGTTCCATACAGTAAGGCTTCTTGGGATATTATATGTTAGACATTTTCTGCATCATCTAATGATACCTTTTACAGCATTTTTTAAATTTGCCATGTTTTTAATTACATTATTTACAGAAATATTCCAAGGCTCATTATCTATTTGAAAACTCACAGCTCTGAATTTACTTCGGATGATAAGGCTGTTATCTTGCCAAGCTAGTGAACAGGTGTTATATATACTACTGCAAGCTTGCTTAAGTAACATTATTCACGCACTATTTAAAACAAGAGTAGATCAACAATGTCTGCTAGGCATTTCATAGAGAAATGTTTTTATTTTCAAGAGTAGAGGTTAAAAAACAGAACAAACTTCTTTGTGTGATGGTCTTCAACATTTGGGCCAGTGTGGGTTCAATACCATAAATATTCCATCTATTTGATTGCGATCCCAGCTAATTTATGCTTAGCTAATTAAAATTAAGTGTGAAGTTGTGCTGTTGCTGTGTAGAATTGGTACCATTCAAACAACTGATTTAGCTAATTAAGGAAAGCAAGTTTAGTTTAGGAACTAATGCCGAGGCCCAATGCACAGAAAAAGCTGGACTAAGACTCACTTCAGGCATTCATTCTAACATAGGTTTAGCTGTGTTATATTGCATAGTTAATAATAATTGCAGAGGATGAGGACCTGAAGCTAGAATTTTCTAGTACATTCAGCCATAATGTGCAAGAAAAAAGAGATTAAGTTGCCTTCAGTATTTCAGGCAGTTAGGGTTACACTGAAATAATCTTCCCACTATACATCTGAACGTATGACTTACATATGTATGCAGCTGTTTTTTTCAATAATTGTAAGCTGCTCTTTATTTAGTATCTGTTATATATGCAGTACTTATAGACATGGGCTCTGACCCACATTGCTTGGATTTGTTTCTAACCCTACCTCTTAATAGCTATGTAGACTAGAGGCAGATTACTTAATCTCTCGGTAATTTCATTTCTTGTACACATTAATAGTTTGCGAGGACTAAATAAGAAAGTGTGGGTAAAAAACCCAGAAAATCTGTAGCATGATCATTATCATTGCTTTACTTTTAATCTATACAACAACCCTTCAGGGTAAGAATATCATCCATTTGAGGGAGGCACCTCAGGATGAGCGAAGGGGGGGAGCTGTGGTAATGTGGTTTGTAAGAGACACATTAAAGATTCAAAGACAAGATTGTCTGATGATGAAACTCCCTTTAGTTCTTCCTATTTCAGCTCATTGACTCTTTTATAGATTCATCCATTTATGTAAGTAATGTCTGGGCCCACAAAGATTTACAGTACCTAACCGGTCTTCCAACAACCCTCAACGCTTGATTCATTTAAATCATGATTTTAATAGTTTACCTGATACATTATAAATGTTATCAGGGACTTTTTGGAGTTTAAACCCCCCCCCTTTTTTTTTAATTTGCAAAGGAATGAGGCATGGAATTGTACATAGAGTTATTTTTGGTGAGAGTAGCTTTTAACACTACTCAAATTACATGTAAAAAGCCAAAAAAAAAAAAAGAAATCATCCATATATCTCTCTGTTCGAGAAAGGAACAAAAAGAACATTAGGATAAGTTCTTAAGAACATCTTAACTGAGGGTTTACTTGGAATTCAAGAAGCAAGTAAAAAGCATTTGAATGCGTTTTAAGAGATAATTGCTACCAATTAATTTATGGGTGCAGAGCAATACCCAAGGAGAAAATACTGCTAGTTATAACCTAGTAAATTAAAACCAAACAGTCTACATGCCCGGTATCGTGTTTAAGATTAATTGGATCATAGCAGAAAGTGCACATTATGAAGATCAAATACTAGGGGAAAAGTCATAAAGTTTGAAAACATATCAGGGTATCTTTATCTCTGTGGATGCCTTTTATTTATTGTCAGTGTAAACAGATGTTCATGACATTGTAAGATCCGGAGAGAACTAGAGAGAGAGAGAGAGAGAGAGAGAGAGAGAGTTTCCCTGAAGATAAAGGAGAAAAACAAGTAACAGAAAATCTTATAACTTATATTCACAAAGAGCATACTTTTCTAAAACTAAAATTTGTTTATTTTCTTTGCATTAAGACTAAAAATTCATTCCAAACTTGAAGGACAAAGGCATGGGATGGGGCAGGGGAAGATGAACAGGGAAGGGAAGTGGTTTGGATTATTGCATCTATTTATTAGCTAACAATGTTACATTTAGTTCTCTAAGGAGTATAATTTTCTTTGAATCATGCTATTTAGAGTAAAACAACATTGCCTTAATGAGGTTTTGCTGTAAAATAATGATTTAAAGAATGAATGAAAAAGTACTACTTAACTCTTGTTTAGGACTCTTGAATATTTTCTCCTTTATTTTTCCAGTGAATACTGTATCCTACTGCTTGGAGCTCCCATTACTTAAATCACACTTAATTACTGAGAAGTCCGTCTTATTCCAGATAATAATCTCTGTCAGAGTAAGAACCATACACACATCTTAGGATGTCCTTAATATTCAGTATATATTTGAGGAATACAAACACTAAGGATGTATAAGAAATGTCCACAGTCCACTTTAGAGGATTGTTCAGCCATGGTGCTATGGGCATTTTCAACTGGGTAATTTTCTGAACTGAGGGCTATCCTGTGTTTCATAGGGTATTTAGCAGTATCCCAAAGCTCTACCTACTTGATGCCAGTATCACCGTCTTCCAGTCACAAATTTAAAAATGTCTCTAGATATCACTAAACGTCCTGGGGGGTGGTGAGGAACAGTGAAGCAGGGGGCAGGTAAAATCATCCCCAGTTGAGAGCTTCTGACTGAAAGAATTAACATTGTTAACATGTTAAATACATATATACACACACACACACACACTCTAGAGTGAATTGTATGTTCCACTATTTCTATTGCTGCCATGTATTTCCTCCATCTCTCTCTCTCTCCCTCCCCCCCATATATAGATATATACCAGATAGATACCAGATCTCTCTGTCTCTCTCTGTCTTGCACACACACACCCCCCTCACTGAAATCCATACTACCTGGGTAGAATATGAATTCAATATGCCTGGGAGTTTGAGTTAGATAACTTTCTTTTTCCTCATTCCGGAAGCATCCATTGATATACAAAAATTATATAGACAAGTAGAATCTCTGGAAGGAACTCGTACTTTATATACACACTTAGTATTAGTACAAGCCTGTTTGATAAACTTATGTGGATGGAGGTGGGTGACAGAAGAAATCACAATCAGGTAGGGAAGAAGAAGCAATCCACAAATTAGACTAAACAGTAGCACCTGATGCTCTGAGGAAACTACTTGAACCCACCCGTGACTCAGAGACCCTGGAGACTTTTATGCATCTCTAAGGAGCGGGAAGTGTATAAGCACTAAAAGACCTTTAATTCTTGGAAACCCAAGGTATTTCTTGGATGGAATTCTATCCAAGACCTCAATACAGAGAAGGGAAAGCTATTTGCCAACAAAACACAGTTAAGACCTTGTTTGGGAGGATTAGAAACATCATCTGGTGGCTGTGGGTATTCTGATTGGCTCACAAGGGGCAAAGAGGAAGGAAAAGGCCTGATGGTGCAGTGAAGTGACAGTGGTGAACGAAAAGTGGCAAAAGTCTTCAAGGGTCTGGGATCAAGGAAGAGGGAGAGGAGGCCATGAGTGTGAAGGCAGAAGGCACAACAGGAAGCTGAGATAGTACAGACAGTCCACAGGGGCTGAGATGGATCTGAAATTTCACAAAAGATTTCAGTATTGGGATTTGCATCCTGAAGGAGAACAATGATGCAGGTGCAGGTAAAGGCCCCAGGTGTTAAAGAGCACATCTTTGATACCCTCCCCCAAAGTTTTTCCAGGGGCACTACAAGGAGAAAGAAAATTTGAATAGAAGGTCAAAGGAGATTAATTCACATAACTAAGGTTACCAAAGATCAGAATTTGCTCACATTCCACTTATAATTAATCCCAATGATGCAAAGTTTGTTAAATATTAGGTAATATGTCAATGTCCTTAATGGTAGCAATAAATTAAAAGAGAAAATTACGTCATTTCAATAACTACAGAGACTTATTCTATGATTTAACACTCATTTATGAGTAAAACAACAAAATTCTTATAAATAATTTATTGAAGGTAAATGACTTACCCCAATAAAAGATATCTAACAAAACCCTATAGCAAATATCCTACTTAGAGATGGAATTTTAGAAGCGTTACCTTAAGAGTAATCCACAAAACTAGGACTCACTCTTCAAACCTTAGTGTTATTCAAAATTTTACTGAAGTTCAAAATATGTGATAAGAAAAGAAAGACTAGTGAGAATAATAAATGTAAGACTTGGAAAGAAAAAAAATGCATTGATTTTTTGATATTGTCTTTTTTTTTTAGATTAATATAGGATGGGCACTGAAACTTTTCACAGGTATGAAGAGTTTGGGTTCTTTTAATGTTGTTCAGCCAAATAAGAGTTTACTGAGCTTTTCTTTATGTAAATATGCCAAGTTCTAAACTAGATGCTGAATGGATAAAGTAAAAAAATGTAAACAAGTACTGCCCTCTAAGATTCCATAGGGTGTGGGGGTTAAGGGTTTCAGGGATTAAGATCCAGAGTTAGGAGTTCCCAATCTCAGTTTTGTCACCTTAATAACTGTGATCATGGATCAAGTTAAATAACTTCTTCAAGTCTTAGTTTCCCCAGGTTAAAATGGGGATGAGGGTGAACATTGATCATTTAAATTACCAGCATTAATTCAAATTTCCAACCCCTTCTGTATTTATATAATTTTCTTTTGTTATTATTATACTATTTCCATTACAAATTTTAGAGTCAGTGTACAATTTCATTTTCATTTCATTAGGGAAATATAAGTTAAAATGGCAATGAAATACCACTACACATCTATTAGAAATCCAAAATCCAGAACACTGAAAACACCAAATTATGGTAAGGATACAAGTAACCAGAATGCTCATATGTTGTTGGGGGATGGGGGAGCTGGGTGGATGCAAAATGGTAAAGCCAATTTGGAAGACAGTTTGATAGTTTCTTATAGAACTAAACATACTCTTACCATACACTCCAGCAATCACGCTCCTTGATATTTATCCAAAGGAGTGAAAACTTATGTCCACACAAAACCTCCACATGAATATTTATAGCAGGCTTTTTCATAACTCTCAAAACCTAGAAACAACCATTTCCTTCAGTTGGTGAAATTCTGGTACATCCAGAAAATGAAATATTATTCAGTGCTAAAAATAAGTGCGCTACAAGCCAAGGAAAGACATGGAGGAAACTTAAGTACAGATTACCAAGTGAAAGAAGCCAATCTGACAATGATTCCAACTCTATGACATTCTGGAAAAGGCGAAATTGTGGAGATAAAAAAATCCCCAGTGGTTGTCAGTGATTGAGGGAGATAAGGGATAAATAGGTGGAGCACAGAGGATATTCAAGGCAGTGAAATTACCTTGTATGATATCATAATAATGGATATGTGTCATTATACATTTGTGCAAAGCCACAGAATGTACAACACCAAGAGCGAATCCTAACGTGAACTACGGCATTTGGGTGATAATGATGTGTTGATGTGGGTTCATCAGTTATAACAAACGTATCACTCTGGGGATGTATACTGAGAAAGGGGGAGGCTGTTTGTGTGGGGGCAGGAAGTAAATGGGAAATTGCCATACCTTCCTATCAATTTTGCTTTGAATCTAAAACTACTCTTAAAAAAAATAAAGTCTTAGAAAAAAATTTGTGGGAGAGAGCAAACCATAACCAACCCTGAATACCTTGAAATGGCCATGTCAGCAGGCAATGGGGTGTCCAGGACCCAGACACAGGCCACTTTCACTAAAATACTAATTGCAATAGAACACTCAGTGTGAATCTAGTTGCTGATTATTCAGTGGCACTAATAAATCAAATTATCCAATGACAGCTGTGAAAAATTATATTTTTCTTTTATAAAAAAGTTCACAGAAAAAATGTGAACAGTTGGCAAGTTAAAAAAAAATAGTTGCAAATCAAATTGTAGCAGATTTTCTGATTTTGACCTTTCCTTCCCTACTCCCCTGCCACCTTAAACTGGTAAAACATGCATAACAGTTATAGAAAATCCTGACAAAACCACATTAAGGAAAGTGATTTCCTTCCCTCCTAGTCCCTTCAAAAAAACCACTTATTTTGATAGCACAATCAATGAAATACCAGTTTTTCCAGCTAGTCAATTTCCCTTATACATGTTTCATTCCCAAACCAAATGTTTGGTATGATTTTGCTTTAGAGGGTATTTTCACCATCTTTTATTTCTAAGCACCATTGCTATGAAAAGAAAATAGATCATAAATTACTACTTCTGAGTCTATGAGTTAATGTACTTCTGTGTTATAAAGGGTGCTGTCAAGTGTTTCTTTTGTCATTGTTCCATTCTATAGGGAACTTGAGTAAGTGAATCACTTATGAGAAAGACAAACACAATTTGGCTATTTGGCATTAAATTTAATTTTAGAGAATTAAACAGTTATTCATTTAAAAACTTTTTTTAGAGAGAGAGAGGGCATGTGCTCATGAGTTGGGGGGTGCAGGGGTAGAGGGAGAGGGAGAGAGAGAGAGAGAGAGAATCTTAAGCTGGCTCCATGACCAGTGTAGGAACCCATGCAGGGCTCAATCTCAAGACCCTGAGAAGATGACCTGAGCTGAAACCAAGAGTTGGACGCTTAATAGACTGAGCCACCCAGAATATCCTCATTTAAAAACTTCAAATGAGAGCGTACAGTGCTCCAGAGACATTACGAAAAGCACAAAGAAAAATTTAAAAAACAAAACAAAACAAAAGGATCCTACCCTTTAGGAACACACAACAGAATAATAGATTAACGTAACTCAGTCCAGCCCGTGTGGCAATATGTAATGTGCTTATTAATGCAATGTGTACAAGGACAGGTAGAAGACATACGAATTTAGCTATCAGAGGTGAATGGGGAATTAAAAGTGTAAACACTGGTCAAGATAAAGTGGAGATGGGATAAACTGTACAGAGAAGAATGAGCCAGGCAGTAACTTGGAAACCTGAGATATCTCAACGCTACAAGCTCTTTGGCCTTGCTGGAGAGCAATTTGTAAAACTATTATGCTATGATCTGAATGTCTGTGTTTCCCCAAAATCCGTATGTTGAAATCCTAACTCCCAAAGGTGATGGTATTAGTTGATGGACCCTTGGGAGACGCCACCTAGAGGTTAGAAGGCTCATGAATGGAATTAGTGCCTTAGAAAAGAGGCTATGGAGAAATCAGTAGCCCCTTCCATCATGCGAGGACACAGTGAGCAGGTGCTGGCTACGAACCAGAAAGAGGGCCATCACCCAGTCATGCTGGCACACTGANATGTGTGTGTTTCCCCAAAATCCGTATGTTGAAATCCTAACTCCCAAAGGTGATGGTATTAGTTGATGGACCCTTGGGAGACGCCACCTAGAGGTTAGAAGGCTCATGAATGGAATTAGTGCCTTAGAAAAGAGGCTATGGAGAAATCAGTAGCCCCTTCCATCATGCGAGGACACAGTGAGCAGGTGCTGGCTACGAACCAGAAAGAGGGCCATCACCCAGTCATGCTGGCACACTGATCTTGGATTTCCAGCTTCCAGCACTGTGAAAAATAAATTCCTGTTGTATATAAACCATACAGTCTGATGCATTTTGTTATAACTCCCTGAGTGGACTAAGACAGGTATCAGCAGATCAAGCCATCTCACTTCTACTGATCCTCCAAGTCTCAAAATGAACAGATTTTCCTCAGAAACTCTGAACTCTTAAGTTCCCCATATATCGCCTTCCCAGATCATCTTTAATCATAACAGAATTATTATAGCTTCTTTAATTTTCCTGAATAGAGTGTAAGTCCCATGAGGGCAGGGCTATGCTGTCTTGCTCACCAATGATTCCCAGTATGTCCACAGTGCCACAGCATCTGACAGGAGTCAATAATATTTCTCAAATGCATCAATGGAAAACAGAATGAACAGATCTTATAGTAACGAGACCAGAAAGAGTTATACATAGAAGATTACTGAAGGTGATAGAGGAGTGGCTAAGGATCTGATTAAAATATATGCTCAGGTTTGCTTTCCAAACAGATCATTATTCAGGGGCTTCGTAATGGGAAGGAGGTGATAGTGAGCAAGGCTAAACAAGAGTTAGGGAATTAGTTCACACACTAGAACAAGTTCAAATAGTATAAGGTAATAACAGGTCAACACTGATACATACAAGCAAAATAATGGGTCTTTGTGTAGTGATTCTGAGCTCCAAGTGGGAGGAAATGTGTTTGTAGTGTACTCCCAGGGGCTACAGAAGTGCCTGAAACATAGAGGACACTTGCTAAAAACATTGTCAGGTGAACGAATGAAAACAATAGCTGACATGTATCAAGGGTTTACTCCATTCTATTTCTTATCTGTTTTTATCCTCATCATTTTCTATTTCTACCCACAACCCCAAGGAAACTCAAGCAAAAAAAAAAAAAAAAAAAAAGGAAGAATAACATGCACTAATTTCCCCACGAGGTAAGATTGGAGTTAGGATTTAAAACCAGAGATGTCAGACTCCCAAACTTGAGCTCTATCCTACTGATTCAAGTACAGATGCCCACCATATTTTTATTTTCTTATCTTTACTTAAACTTTATCATTACTTATGCCTGGGTAGACTTAAGCATTACTCACTCGGTGTATTAGGGTCTTCCAGAGAACACAACTAAGAGGATACCCAGAGAGATATGTAACAGGAGACTTGTTACAGGAATTGGTGGACACAGTTACGGAGGCTGTGACATCCTAAGATCTGCTGTCTGCACTCTGGAGAAACAAGAGAGCCAGCGGTGTAGTTCCAGTCCAAGCGTGAAGGCCAGAGAACCGGAGGAACCAACAATGCAAGTCCAATCCGAAGGAGCAAGAACCGAGAGCACTGATGTTCAAGGGCAGAAGATGGATGTCCCACCTCAAACCCAGAGAGCAAACGTGCTCTTCCTCTGCCTTTTCATTCTATTCAGGACGGTATCTGTCCACCTGCACTGCTGAGGTGAATCTTCCTGATTCTGTCTACTTATTTAAATGCTCATCTCTTCCAGAAACACTGTCATAGACACACGCAGAAATAGTATTTTACCAGCTATCTTGGCATCCTTGAGCCCAGTCAAATTTTACAACACATGAAATTAACATCACACCCCCTTATATTTTTGCAGGCACTTTCTAATTTACCATACATCTGCATTGCCTACTATGCTGCTGCAAACACATTATCATAAAATGTGTGGCTTAAAACAATAACATTTATTTTATTCATTAATCTGCAATTTGGGCAGGCTTTGGCAAGGAAAGCTCCTCTCAGCTCCACTTGGCATCAGCTGTAAAGCTGAGATTATCAGAAGCCTTGCTCACTCACATGTCTGGCTGGCAGTGAGTCCCTGGCTGGGAGAGTCAGCTGGAACAACTACATATGGTCTCTTTGGGTGGCCTGGCCTTCCTCACGGCATGGGGGCTGGGTTCCCAGGGTAAACATCTGGAGACACAGAAATAGGGAGGGAAAGAGGGACAGAAACTATATCACCTTCTATGACCAGCCTCAGAGGGCATACAGTGTCTCTCTTGCCACATACTATATTCTATTCATTAGAATGGCTCATTAAACCAGCCAATACTCAAGGCAGGTATTAGACTCCATCTCTTGATTGAGAAGTTGCAAAGTTTTAGAAAGGCATGCAGGATATTACTGTGGATACTTTTGAAAAATACAAGCTGCCCCACCAATGGCAGTACAATTGGGAAGTTCCTTTAGAAAGTGGATTATGGATTCTTTATATTTATGGAAAAGAGTAATTCTTTGTAAGTACTGAGAATATTGGCAATGTATGTTTATTACTCACTTACTCAATGCTAGTATTCACTTAATCCTTATCCCAAACCTATAAAGTATATCCAGTCATCATCCATTTCTCAGTTACAAAGATGAAGGCACAGAGAATTGCAGTAACTTGCCCATCGTTACACAGGCTTGTCCAAGATGGAGTCGGCAGTCAAGCCCAGATGATCCACTTCCGCTCTTAGATACTACACTTCACTGATTTTCTAAGGTGAGTAATGGAGAAAACTGCCTCGCCAGTTTGATCTTCTTTCCTCACAGACACATTCTTGCCACTTACATATTCTAGATTTTAGAACTCATTGGGAGTTTACTGACAATGTGCTCATTTAAAACATCTACAAAGAGAAACCCCATTAAGCAGCTGAATTTCATTTATTTTGGCAGATACAACCATTCCTCAGGAAGCCTTAGCAGCAAAAATACTTACAGTTCATCAACACTCAAAATAAGAACAAACAAAGGTATAAGATGTGCAGGAAGAGTACAAGATACAGTTGAAATGTTTTCCTAAAACAAAACCTATTCTATCGCTATTGATTTAAACTATTTTCTTTGTAATCTGACCACTCCTATATGAAATATGCTAAGGGAACAGTCGGAGGATATTTGATTGAGATAAAATTGAAATGGCGTCAGAATCTCTTCTTGAAGTACTGCTCACGAAGGCAGCAAATATTTAGTCAAATACTCGGATTTTACGTTGGGTAGCCTCAGTGCAACATCTGACAAACGCAAACACTTTAAAAAAATTCTAGCCCTACTGGATTGTCTCTTATCAAAGCATCAAAGAGACACATTATTAATATTATTAAAATCTGGATAATTGGCATCATCAAAAAATAATGCTAAGTCCTAGTTTTTCAGCACTGTGATCATCATCATTATCATCATAAAATTCATCAATGACTGGCTTTTTGCATCTGACACTTGTATAAAATACAGATGAATAGCCCTTGACTTCTAAATTCTAATCCACAAATTACACAACAGATATTGTTATTTGTAGAAATTTTGAAAAGATTCATGACATTTACGTACATGTTTTTGAAAACGGACTCTTTTTCACTGACTTTGTGTACATGAACTGACAAGAAAAAAAACAACTAAGTTTTTATCATATTGTTAGTACACAATCTGATTACTTTATTTGCAGTATATAATATGTCCAGTGTGAAGAATTCATCATCTGTGATTTGCTATTTTAATATTGATGTTAAATATATTGTTTTAATTTGACACAATATTGTTATGTTAAATGGGCTACCATAGTTTTACGTATGTTGGTTGTATTTCAAAATGATTTGGCCCCCCTTTAAAATGTCAGGCTGTTGAGTCATTTTTAGAATATTCCAGTAATTCACTCAGACAACCTGGGTTGTAAGTGAGTTGGATAATCAAAAACAGCTGGATCAGCTATTCTTCCATCAGGAGATATCATCATAAAAAAGAGAGGTTTATAGATGCAAGTTCATAAAATTTTAGCATAATAAAGCACCACAAAGACTGTATAACCAAACTGATACATTTTATAAATGAGGAAAATGTAGTGAAGAAAATTACTTAACCAAAGTCACACAGCTAGTTAGTGTATATTCAATCTAGAATCCAAGTCCCTATTTTCCCATCCAAACTATCTTCCACTCCGCCTTGCCATCTGGATGAACATACATATATACACAGATAGCGGGAAAAACCAAAACATATGATCCTTTAGTGTTACTTTATTTGCTCTGAGGAAAAACAAACAACAAAACACACATCCTGTTTCTATGATATATTAACTCTATGCAATCAATCAATTAATCAATCAAACAAAAAAGAATCTGACAAAGTTAACTCCGAAACTGTAGTTAGTCCCAGCAATAGTCAGGCCTTTAAAAACCCTGGCTTGTTTTTTGTTTTGTTTTGTTTTGTTTTTACAGTATAGGCTGTATAGGCTTTTGATCCTTAAAAGTTGCAGTGTGTTGAATGGTGGCCACCCAAAGATAACGAGTCTTAATACCAGGAATTTTTAAACATTGCCTTATTTAGAATCAGAATCTTTGCAGGTGTAATTGAATAAAAAATTTTGAGATGAAGGGATTACTCCGGAATATCGGGGCTGACCCTAAAGGCCATCACAAATATCATTATAAGAGAGAGACTGAGGGAAATCAGACACAGAGGAAAAAGTAATATGAAGATGGAGGCAGAGATTGGAGGCTTATGGCCACCGGCCCAGTATATTAGTCAGAATTCTCCAGAGAAACAAAACCAAAAGATGTGTATATATAAAGAAGGAGATTTATTTTAAGGAATTGGCTCATGTGATTGCGGAGAGCTGATGAATCCAAAATCTTACAAGGGAGGCTGGCAGGCTGGAGACTCAGGAAAGAGTTACAGTTTGAGTCCAAAGTGAGTCAGGGTGGAGGACCAGGAACAACCTTTATTGCAGATAAAATCTGAAGTCAGAATTTCCTCTTCCTCAGAAGACATTCTATTTAGGTCTTCAATTTAATTGGATGAGGCCCATTCACATTATGGACAGCAATCTGCTTTACTCAAAGTCCATCGATTTAAATGTAAATCTCATCCCAAAACACCCTCACTGAAACATCCAGAATAACATTTGATCAAATTTGGGCACCATGGCTCAGCCAAGCTGACATACAAAATTAATTCAGTACACTCAGTAGCCCCTAGAAGCTAAAAGAAGCAAGGGGACAGATTCTCTCCTAGAGCACCTTGTAGGAGCGGGATCCTGCTCTATTTTGGATTTGACCTCCAGACTGTGCAAAAGTCAAGTCTTTTGTTTTTGAACCACCAAATTTGTGGCAATTTGCTATGGCAGCCTCAGGAAACAAATGTAAATCTGTTCTATTTTCTATTAGTTTGATTTTTTATTTGTGTGTGTGTGTGTGTTTTCTTTTTCCTAAGCCAGGCATATTTCTTTTATTTATTTTTTTTAAGATTTTATTTATTTATTTGACAGAGATAGAGACAGCCAGCAAGAGAGGGAACACAAGCAGGGGGAGTGCGAGAGGAAGAAGCGGGTTCCCAGTGGAGGAACCCGATGTGGGGCTCGATCCCAGAACTCCGGGATCACGCCCTGAGCCGAAGGCAGACGCTTAACGACTGAGCCACCCAGGTGCCCCTGGGCATATTTTATTTTTATTTTATTTTTTTAAGACTTTATCTGAGAGCGAGAAAAAGAGGGAGAGAGCACAAGCCAGAGGGAGGAGCAGTGGGAGAGTGAGAAGCAGACTCCCCTCCCCAGTGAACAGGGAGCCAGAAGCCAGGCTTGATCCCAGGACCCTGGGATCATGACCTGAGCCAAAGGCAGACGTTTAACAGACTGAACCACCAGGTGCCTGAACCAGGCATATTTAAAAAATCAAAACCCATTATATAAATCTCTAAGTATGTGATGTAAAATACCCCGGGGTACTTAGTATTCCAGTTCCCATAAATTTCTGCCCCATTACATTAACCACTGCTATTTTATAAGGACTTTTAATTGTAGTAAGTAGGAGTCAAAGTGCCTTTGGGTAAAAATAAGTGAAAATACACTTCCTAACGAAAATGTTCTTAACTATCAAAACTTACGTAAAGCAAAGCATATAAGGAAGTTTATTTTAGCTTAGAATTAACCAAATGTCTAACATCCCAAGTACAAATATGACTACTTTAGACTGAAATAACAAGAGTGAACTCTTCAGTTTGACCCATTTGGGTCAGAGCCTCATCTCTCCCACTTGCTTGCTTTGGTCAAGTATTTCCCCCCTTCTGAGCCACAGTTTTCTCAATACATATTTTAAAGTCGTTATAAGGATTAAATGTAGAAAATAGTACTATTGAATAAATTGAAGTTGATTCCAATTAAAATCCATAGGTGGAAAGTTATCTCTCTCTCTCTCTCTCTCTCACACACACACACACACGAAACATTCATATATTGGCTTACTACTTAGAATAGTTCCTGGCAGTAGTGCTATTTGTACATTTGTCAAATATATAAACAATTTCTTTTAAAATATAACACTCAAAGAAAAAATACAATAAAATGCATTAGGAATAAATTCTACAAGATGCAAAGTAACCGTTTAAATAGTTGTAAAACTTTGTTATAGTAACCACAGAATAACTAAATACATTGAGAGATAGATATCCTTAAGAATTAGAAAATATAATATGATAATGGTGTTCCCTTCTACCAAAATAATTTATAATCCAATTCTAGTCTAAATTCCTATGGGAATTCCTCCAGGACCTATAAAGTTAATTCTAAAATTTAGATTGAACAGCAAAATTTCAAGAATAGCAAAGGTAATCCTAGACAAGAACAATCTGGGAGAACTTTCCTGCCGGATAACAAAGCATGTGATAAATCTATAGTAAGTGGAGAAATCAGGACCATCACGCATTGCTGGTGGGTATGTAAAATGGTATAGTCACTCTGGAAACACAGTTTGGTAGTTCTTCAAAAAGTTAAACAGAATTACCATATGACTCATGAATTCAATTCCTATGTACATATCCAAGAGAAATGCACAGACAAAAACCTGTAAAGGAATGCTCATCACAGCATTATTCATAACAGGCAAAAAGCAAAACAACCCAAATGCTTACCAGTTGATGAATGGATAAATAAAAGGCAGCATATCCAAATAATTATTATGCAAAAATAAAACAAATGAGGTACTGCTGCATACTAAACCATGGGTCAACTTTGAATACATTATACTAAGTGAAAGAAGCCTACCATGAAAGACCACATATTTTATGATTCCATTTATATGAAATGCACGGAACAGGGAAATTTATAGAGAAAGAAAGTACATTTGGGATTTCTTAAGCCAGGGGGAAGAGATGGTCATGGGTAGGAAGAGCTGGGGAATGAGTCCTAAAGCTTAGGGCATTTCTTTTAGGATAAATATGTTCTAAATTAGATCACGGTGATGACTGCACAATCCTGTGAATAAACTAAAAATCACTGGATTTTATATTTAAAATAAATGAATTGTACAGTATGAAAATTATATCTCAACAACTAATCAACAGTATCTGCACAGAGATAAACTAAAAACAGAAAACACAACCAAGGGCTTAGAAACAAAAGCACTCATGTAACTGAACGTGATACACTGTAGCACTGAATTTTCAAATCAGTGGCAAGAGTAGAGAATTACCAGAAAATGATTTGGGCGTAATATGTTATTCACATGGAAAACATATGAAATTGAATTTTTACCTTATACTCAACAAAATAACTCATTTCAGAAGGAATTCAACAGTAAATGTTATAGACAAAACTGAAAACATTTTATGTGTGTAAACTGTTACACACACTTTAAAAGAGAATTTGGAATTGTCTAGCACATTTGAAGATATGCATTACCTATGCCCCAGCAATTCTACCTCCAGATGTATTCCCTAGAGAAACTCCTGTACACGAATACACATTGACAAAAAATGTGTACCCTACTATTATTTGCAATAATGTGAAACAGAGAAAATCTGCACCCTTGGCACTGGAGCACTGCATGGTGACATGTGAGTAGCTCAAAAGTACTACTGAAATAAAAGAGACGGTCTTAGAATAACATACCAAGTGTAATTCTAACCTGTAAAGGCGAAAAATATACAAACTAAATAATATATTATTTAAGATATGTAAAAATGTGCAATGGCAGTAAAGTCATGAGATTAAGGTCAGGTGTACTTGACACCAGAAAGTTTCTAGGAAAGCTATATTGTAAGTATGTGGATTTTTGCTTTATTGTTTTTTTAAATTATTTTTAAAAGAATGGTAGTTTATAATCTGTTTCAATATATAATTATTAAGAAAAATGAAATTGTTTTGGTATAGATTTCACCTGGAAGGTGAAGAGGTGAGGTAATTTTTTTAGAAATTATTTTTGGAGGGGCATCTGGGTAGCTCAGTCTGTTAAGTGTCTGCCTTTGGCTCAGGTCATGGTCCTGGGGTCCTGGGATGGAGCCCAGCATTGGGCTCCCTGCTCAGCAGGCAGTCTGCTTGTCCCTCTCCCTCTGCCCCTCCTCTCTGCTCGGGCTCTCTCACTCAAATAAATAAATAAAATCTTAAAAAAAAAAGAAGTTATTTTTGGAAACTCAGGAATTCTAATTAACCTATTTAGTCATCTTTGTAAATTAGAAAAGCTATTATATGAAATATTAAATGGCTTTGAGATCTTATCTAAATATAATGTACAGGTTGTATTAAAATTTCAATGTTTACTAGTAAAGAGTAATTTAGAATGCAAAATTTTGATAGTTTACAAACTGAGGGAGAATCCTTTCAGTCCTTAAAACAGATCACAGAGCTATCCTTTATCTGTTCTTAAGCCACAGGGTTTTGTTTGTTTTGCTTCTAAATAGCAACTAACTGGAGGTGGAGAGGTGAAAACCTTTCTTTTGTTGCTCTCCTGATGAATCAAAATGGACAACAGCCTCTGGGATGGGTGTCTTAAAGACATAACCTTCTTAATTTATAAATTCTTATAGGTGACATTTACCATATTTATCAGGATAAATATTTCAATTAAAAAAATCCCATCAGAAAAAAAGTGATTCTAACATAAATGAACTGAAGTCCATCTCTTTAATAGTCATTCTTTATAATTCTCAGTGGAATGTTTCCTTAAAATCAGCTTTACTAGAAAGTGTGAGGAGAAAGTAATTTTAGTTTTTTTTTTTTTTTTTTTTTTTTTTTTTTAAAATTTTTTTTTTTTTTTTTTAAAGNAGATAGAGACAGCTAGCGAGAGAGGGAACACAAGCAGGGGGAGTGGAAGAGGAAGAAGCAGGCTCACAGCAGAGGAGCCCGATGGGGCTCGATCCCATAACACCGGGATCACGCCCTGAGCTGAAGGCAGACGCTCAACCGCTGTGCCACCCAGGCGCCCCAGTAATTTTAGTTTTGATTGCTTTAGGATATGGAGGCAGTTCAAAATTTCATTCAGGAATTTAATTACCCCATTTGTAAGGAGTTTATGGTGGACTGGCCCAGAGCCAGGCCCCTGTGCCCTGACGCTGCACTTAGGTGATGATGACATCCTCCCCTCCATATGGCACATCAAGGAAAAGAAACAACTCATCTGATCTATTTTGTTAGAACCATCTCAAGTTTATTTTTAGACTTTATCTCTTCTTCAATCTTTCATTCTATTCTATGGAGTGTAAAATGAAAATTCTCATGCCAGTCCATTTTTATAGGCGTACCATGAGGGTCTACAGAGTGAGGCTCTGACAGTTCAGCAGTCAACACAGATTCACGTAGGAGCACCAAATCTGAAGGGAGCTATTGAAAAACATAGAGAAGAATGTAAGCCAGAGGGAGAGAGGGGAAGAATGGCTTTACTTTTGCTCTCTCATGGAAGCTCTTTCTTTTTCATAATTATCTAAAACTGAACTCTTTCATCCATCCATCCATCCATCCATCCATCCATCCATCCATCCTTCTATCTGTCCATTCATTCACTGAATCAGTAAAAATGTTTTGAAAAGTACTGTTATGTCCCAGAACTGTGTTAGGTACTACCATAAAATTCCTAAAGGCTCTGCCTCTGTGATATCACCTGGCACTAAAGGTTTAAAGGCTATATAAGGGATTGAAGAAGATTAAACAAGTTTGTTTACTACAGAACTTGGCACTAGTAGTGGGAAGGACATATCACCTGAGCAAAGGAGCTGCAGAATGTGAAACAAGTTTGTTTATTGTAGAATTTCTCATGACCATTAATATAAATATCCATTATAAATCTTCAAAAGAAGTATATTTATTCAGGCTTTTCTAAGCTTATTTCACTGAATAATCATTTTCCATCCTTTTTTTTTCCATTACAGACCATATTTTGGAATCAATTTTTAAAGTGAATATAACTTGGAATTATTAATTTAATAAAATATTCTGACTGAATATCTGGTTTACTTCCAATTTATGTGTTAGTAGAGACAAGACCAGGATTGGGATTTGGATAGATTTAAGGGCAGTTGTTTCTATGGCTATGTGATATAACTAAGTCATTAAAATATACATATGCATATATATTATATACATATTCTATGTATCTATCTGTAGTATGTGTGTATATATACCCACACACATATGTATAGATTATATAATAATATACCATAGAGAGTTATTTCAAAGTTGACATATAAGAACATGTTAAATTAATTAAGCTCAGCGCCCTTTTATAGTAGTTTAATAAATTGTAGCTCCTAGGACAATGACAATGAAGACGATGAGGACAAAGAAAAAGAAGAAATATTCTGACAACAAAACACAGTGTCCCCTGTGCCAGGAAAGAATCCTGGTACCCTATTTGCTCTTCATGAAGCAGCTAATTTTAGTCCCAGAGGTATCAGCCATCATCATTCCCCTGCTTTCCTGGTTATATTGTATATTTAACTTTCAATGTCCTCTTTAATCAAGGCCAATCTCCCAGAATCTTCTTTCCCTGCCTACCTCCTTCCAGCCTCTTTCTTGGGTATCACCTTTTTTTCCCCTTCTGTTATCTTTATCTCTAGTATCTGGAAACTTTTTAAAAATAGACAGATATTCTGGAAAAGTCAGGGAGAGACTGCCTCTTACATGTTATGAGTACCATTCACTACTCTATCCTTTCTCCAGGCATAGGGTCTTATAGCCCCACTCCACCAAGTATTCAAAGGAATCAGAGCTAGGAATTTGGAGGGATGGCGACTGAATCACTTATGATTATATTTTCAATGAAATAGAGCAAGTAATACTAGTAATCTGTCTTAAAACTTAACACCCTCCCACTTCGCATACATAGAAAGAAATCACCATCAAATAGGTAGAGGTTTATTTTAAGCAGACACATGGGAATATGCATACAAAAGACAGATCTGCTTTATGCATTCACTGTCTGAGTTTCATTGGTATTTAATATTAATATCTTTAGCTTTTGTATTCAATGATTCTTCCATGTATACTCATTCATAAAACAATTGTTTATTGAATACTATTATATACCAGACCCTGAAAACAGGGAATACATTTTGAAATAATTTTGAATATTTTAAACTTAAGCCATATTTTTAATCTACAGAGTGTTTTGATTTCTTTAGGAGCTTAAATGACTTTCATGATATCAGCTGGCAAACTGAATTATTTCTGTAACACTCACATATCATAGGAATTCAAGTGAAAGTTGGGTGTGGCTGAAAAATCTCATATCAAGAAATTCATGTTTTCAAAATTCTTTATCAAGAAACTGTTTTAAAGGCAACTGGTTACAAACTCTGTAACTACTCCCCAAATTTGGAAAACAACACATCTAAATATACTCATTATGCTCCTACCAAAGAGAGAGAGAGAACGGGTGGGGAAAACAAGTAATATGGTTTTATCTATAATCAAGTTGAATTTAAGGTAAGAGAGCTTGATGGGGAAGAAACGGTCTCATAATTTAGGAAAAAAACTATTGAAGCCATATGATCTCATTAATCACCTTCTGCCAAGATCTCAATTAAAATCTCACGCCATTTCCAAAATAGTCTCTTTGTGCCAAGGCTTAAAAATGACTATAATGGTCAAACTTTTAACTTTCTGCAAAATTCCCTACAAGTAGTCAAGAACCCAGGAGTTAAAAGGCTGTACAAGTGAACCTATTAAAAATAATAAACTAGGATCTATTAATTACATAGTGTGCTAGTAACTGACATTGAAAAACAAAACTGAGAAGGATAATATCTGAATAAGTGTTAGATTAAGAAAGGGGAGCTATGCTAATGAAAAATTAGCTCATTAGTAATGAGTAATAACAAAATTTGAAAGCATTTATACATGACCCAAGAAAAACAAATGTGGAAGTTTGGCTCTCCAAACTGGTAAGAGTCTTGCAAAACTTTATTTAGACTGGGCCAAAACTTGGTTTCTTTCCAGGCTTTGAAGCTGAATCAACACAGACAGAATGAAGTGTAGATTTTTTTTGGACAATTATCCATAATTTGGATTATTACATATTCTTTTCCAAAATCCACTGTATAATCTGTGCTTAACTCTTTTTTAACTCCCTCTGTATGATTAGTATCTGTAACTAAAGATGGTGTTAATGGCACTGCAGGGACCATGGGAGTATTCAAAAGTCAATCACATTGGTTTGAAAACAAAAAAAAATCTAAAGAAATTTTATGCTGGGAAATGAAACTGACATTTAGGTGTACTGATTTTATTTCCCAAAAATAGTGGTATTTATTTTAAGGTTAAATGGTGAAATTTTTTTTTTTGAACAAAAATTGGGACATATGATAGATTGTACAGTTTCTCTCATGTGGGATCAATATAAGAAGAGGTTTACAATGCTTATAAAATTACAAGCATACAGGCTTGTAATTGTTAATTACACAATTAGCAAATCACCTTTACTAAAGCTTTTATTCTCCCAACCCGAATATAAACTTATCATGTGTAGGGACAATGCTACACTCAACTTGGTACCACCAGATCGTGGGGCCTAACAGGTAAATCTCACACCATTTATCTTTTCAATTGTTGAATACAATCTTGCAGGAAATTAGAAATTTCCTAGAACCCCCTTAGTGGTTAGTCAGTTTATAATTAGGTCATCAACTCTGACTTTACAAAAATCTCTTCTTTGTTGCTGAAGTGTTTCTTCAGAGGAGCTTTCCTCCTGAGTTGTGTGAAGAATTGCAGCAGTTACTCATCTCACACAATTCATGTCTAAATATACCAAGACAATGGACTACGTAAGTCGCAGCTAAACTGGGCCATACACAATGTTGCAATGGTTGTTACACATTGGCAGAGTGCGGGGCGGGGAGACATTGCTTGGTTTATACAGCTATAGCAATCCCTACTGTTTTAAAACATAGAGAAGCCATGGAGCTTAACTCTACCAGTATGTAAGAATTGTAGGACCACTCACCATCCCCAAAGCTCTCCCTGAACTTCTGATGGACTGCGCAGACCAGTGACTCTTGAACTTGACAACTGTGTGAACCTCTTTAATAAGAAAAACTTCCCTTAAAGATAACTTCAGTAATGACTTTAATTATCTGTATTTTGATATTCCTTACTTTGACATAAAACTATGACTTTTTTTTTGATAAAATAACTTTTTCATTCTGCATTCTGTTCCTCCTTTGGTTTTTAGTGCCTCAAAAATAATTAAAACTGAATGACTCTTTTCTAGGCAAAAGGCATTCTACTACCAAATTTTCCCGCTGGATGGGGTTCAAGGACATTTGACCTTCCTGTCATCCTACAACGGTGTTCTCAGGTAAGGAGAGATCTCTACTGTTAATATGTGCTTAAAACATGTAACATGAACTTTAGGACTTTTTACATTATTTTTTTTTTAAAGATTTTATTTATTTATTCGACAGAGATAGAGACAGCCAGCGAGAGAGGGAACACAAGCAGGGGGAGTGGGAGAGGAAGAAGCAGGCTCATAGCAGAGGAGCCTGATGTGGGGCTCGATCCCATAACACCGGGATCACGCCCTGAGCCGAAGGCAGACGCTTAACCGCTGTGCCACCCAGGCGCCCCAGGACTTTTTACATTATTGAAATGAGCCAGTACAGAACAGAGTCTGTGTCTAATCCTGATCTTGTGTCATCCTCTCACTTTCTCATTTTCTTTCCCTCTATCTCCTATCTTCTCGCTCATGATTCATATTCCTACCTAATTCTTACACACTTGTCGGTATGAGGCACTTACTTATGGGCGAGAAGGATGTGTGGGACAAGATTTCATCTTATTTCTGAAGACATTCTTCTCCCAGTGTCTTTTGTTTGGCTTTAGGCATGTATGCAGTCTGGAACAAATCCCCACAGAGCATACTCCAGAGTATATTATTTCCTACCAAGAAAAAAAAAAAGCTCTATATGTAATCAACAGATGTTCTCTGTGTTAAGATATCTGTGTTTTAAACAACCACAAAACAATTAGTACAACCATCTATACTTGTCATATGTATAAAGGTGAATACAGTCAACGAAGAACAAAGAAAACAGTGAAAGGCAAACTGTACTAAGGCCTCTGTAGGAATGAAATTGGCACATAAATAAAATCAGGGCATTCCAAGGTTTTTGATAATGGAATTTAATGCCTGTTCTGAGGATTTTCATTAAGGTTAATTATCACTATCATTTACTTATTTGCTACCTCTTTTACTTACCCTAAATTTTTGTATGGATTTGGGAAATGTAGAGGAGTTAAGCTACTGAAAAGATCAACTTCTAATGAGAGAATGCACACAGGCTCCTAGGTCTCAGTTCATGGGCATATTTTGATTGTTAACAATGAACTGAGATAATACATTGGTTTACAGGATTAATGCTGACCTTTTACCAAAGGATTCCTGTCACAACAAATCCTATCACTCATTCACAGCAGTGTTGTAGTTAGATGGGCCAACGGGGGCTACAGCTGGAAAATGAACAAGTTTTCAACATCAATACTTGTGAAATCCATGAAGCATAGCTAAAATCAGATTAAGTATCAAGTTCACAGCAGAACATGGTAGGCTAGATAATGCTTCCCTCCTCAGGTCCTGCCAAAGAAACACATCCCAATCCCCAGAACCTGTGAATATATTGCCTTCTATGATAAAGGGGCTTGACAGTAATTAAGTTAAGGATCTTGACCTGGAGAGATTATCCTGATGGACCCAATGGGTAGGCTCAATGTAACTGCAAGGTCTCTTGTAAGAGAGAGGCGGAGGGATCAGAGTAGTTGTAGGAGATGTAATGAAAGGAAGGAAGCAAGAGGTTGGAAATGGGGGAAACGGGGCAAAGCTAAGAAATATGGGCAACTAGAAAGGATAAGGAGTGGATTCTCCCCTGGAGTCTACAGATGGAACTAAAACTGTCACTGTCCTTAAGACTGATTTTAGACTTCTGGCCTCCAGAGCTATAAAAGAATAAATTTTTATTGTTTCATGCCACTACACTTGGGGTAAGTTGTTATAGCATCAATAGTACTAATAGTAAACTAATACATAAATGTAGATCTTTGGAGGGGTAGGAGAGAGAAACCCAAAAGAACCCCGGATGACCTGACCTATGTTCTTTCTCTTCTTGAGAAAGTTTTTGAAAAAAAGAGGATAATATATATTTACATATTTCCACAAATTCTGACACTTAGGCTGTGCTGGGGAAAAAAATGTAATGCCATTTGTCATTCTTCCAAAATCTTTTCCCCATTCCTATTTAATTCTAAAGAATCAATCTAACCTATTTGTAGTCCAGAAAGCCTAAAAATTTGTTGAAGTTATGTCTTCTGTTTAAGATAAAAAGTCATCATAAAATTAGTGCCATTTAATATTTAGGATACAGATACAAAAATTCCTAAGATAATTCTGAGCTTTGGTTATCAAGTTCAGAAAGAAAGACTTTGGAAACAGAATTTGATTTCCGCCTGGAAGTCAGTAATGTGAGTTCTAGCTTCAATTGTCAAATCTTATCTTCCAGTATCCTGATTTTTTAAATAAAATAACAAGAGTAGACCACAACCAAGGCATCTCTTATCTCTAAAGTATATTACGGCATAAAGGGAAAGTGAAGATTTTTGTTTTTTTAATTCCAGGAACAGTCATAAAATAGGGCTCAAAAGACAAGGCAAGTAGGCCCTCTGAGAATCCCAGAAGAATCTGTACCAAAGAACTGATCCCCAGGATATGGCTTCACTAGGGCTGCTGGTACAGTTACTATGTCCCAATAGTCGTACAAGCTCTGCTATGAAAAAGAAACTGCCATTATAAAGCTATGAGAGGTGGGGTGGTGGATAGCCCATGAAAGCATAGGATGATGTTTATTTTTACTAAATTAAGCATTGCATAAAGCAAGTCTAGATCAAGCCCAGCTCACCAGCATAACATATACAAATGTTTTTCAAAAAGCAAAGTTAGTTATTATATCAAATATGAGCTCCTTAAGAAGGTTTATCTTATTCTTCCTGTGGAGTTATGTAAGTCTTTTAGGCTGAAGTTCTAAGATTTCCCTTTTTAGATAAAGTACCTTGTTCTACCTTGTAGCTCGCTATCTTGTAGTAAATTTTTCAAAACTTCAAACATTTCTGGGTATGTTTTTAAAAAGTAAAAAAGACAAAAACATTGAAATTTTAAAAGACATTTTCACTCAAAATGCCAAAACAAAACAAAACCACCCTACAATAAATTTGAAATCCATGGATTATGTCTTTTTTGGGACAATGGGAATGTTTTAACTAAATTTCCTCTTGTCTTTGTGAGTAGGTAGAAGGACAAGACCCAGGCTAGTGATCAAACCTGACCTCCCTCCCGCCGCAGGGAAAACTTGAGATTTTCCATAATACTGCATAATGAAATAGAAGGCAATGAGAACTTTACATTGGTAGGATATGTATCTCATTTTAAAGTATAGTCAACAGTTAAAAATAAAAGCCTTCTGAGTCAGCCTAGGTTTGTGTCTCAATATGACTTCTTATCTGTAACCATAAACAAATTTACTGAGTCTCTCTAGGGATTAATAAAGCCAACCTTCCAGATAGGCTGTTGTGAGGCTTACATATGGTAATCCATATGAGGCACTTCTCATCACATTGTCTCATCAAATCCTCCAAAGATAGTTATTGTCATTTCACCAACATGATAGGCCAACCTTTCCTAACTCACAGTAATTGTTTAGTGATAAAAATAGAATAGGCAAAGATATAACAACAGAAAAGGGGCGCCTGGATGGCTCAGTTGGTTAAGTGTCCAACTCTCACTTTCGGCTCACACTGTGATCCTGGGTCATGCAATGGAGCCCCAACCTGGGGCTTCCTGCTCAGAGTGGAGTCTGCTTGGGATTCTCTGCCTCTCCCTCTCCCTTTTACTCCTCCTCTGCTTGCGCTCTAAATAAATAAATAAATAAATAAATAAATAAATAAAATCTTTAAAAAAATTGGGGTTTAGGGGCAAAGACAAAAACCTGACATGCAAAAACTGGTAATAGAAACAATCTTTTTATTTTGGATTTTATAATGTGAAATTTCTAAGTAGGTTTTTTTAATTCAAACATCTAAACATTTATCATTTAGGAATAAAAATTGAAACAATGTTAGTAAATTTCAGATATATTATTGACAAACAGCTTGCATCTGCAGATTACTGAATGTCAAAATAAGACAATGAGTTCATTTATCATCAAGACTTTTAATGGCATAACTGCCTTTCTCTGATGTCTATTCTACTAAAGCTAAATCACTCAGTCTCCTTCTAGTCTCCACCTGTGATGAACTTCCCTTTGCTCAATTCTATAACAAGTCAACCAAATACAGTATATGGACAGCTGGGAATCAAGTCAATTTCTCTGACTCTGCTCTGATTTCAAGAACTGGCCTCTTCAATTATTCCTTATTTATCTCTTCAAATAATTTCTATTTATAAAAAATTTCCTCTGTAGACTAAGGCTTTACAATGAAGCAGTTCTTGACTTGGTTTCCTGCTCACACCTGTCTTGTTTTACTAGTCTTCTTGGGCACTGGAATAATGTTCTGGAATCAATATTTATCCCACTCAGTCCTTCAGTGCATCTCCATGAACATCCTTGATGATTTTCCTTAGTCTAATTTTGAAAATCTGCAGAAATTCCCCCTCATGATGCTCATTGTACCTTCCCTTCTGAATTCTCTCTTGCCTACTGAAAATCATATCCCTGATAACAAGTCGTTCTCTCAAGACCCTTCTCATTCTGAAGCCCCTGCTCTCTGAGGTCTGTTCATTCTCAACACCAGCTGAGACCTATTCCTACGCTGATGATTTACTCAGATATCATTCAAACAAACATTACACTCCACCCCAGCATTGAATAAGCAACATGTTGTCTCATTCAAAGCGGTGGAAGGGCAAGAAATCCCAGTGTCTGACTGACCACTAGCTGCGCTAGGTCCATCAGCGACTCTGCCAGCTTGCTAACCATGTGTACTCTGGGGTGGGGGGGGCAGGCACAAGGGAAAGAAAGTCAAAGTAGATGACCCTGAAAATGATTCAGAAAGGCAAGCTGTGCAATCAGGAGAGGGTGGTACACCTGCAGCATTGTCTTTAGTCCAGGACTACCCTGGGTTTACGTAAAGTCACTGCTACTCACCTGCTGTGATCTCTGCTCCCCTCAGTGATCTGAGCGTCACTGCTCAGAGTGACAAATTTCTCATCTATGAAAATGAAGGTAGAAACTTATCCTACCGAGAGTGAGGATTAAAAATGACAAACTTGATGTTAAGGACCTGCCATAATGTAAGTACATAAAATATCAGTGATGATAACAAAAATAACTATTTCTACTGGCATAATCCTCATATTGTTATCAGCCTAAAATCCCTTTCTCACCAGACCATCTTCCTCTTTCCATACTTCCCCCTCAGGACATAGATTACCTATAAATGAATTTTTAATCTCTAAGGTTATCACCTTTGAACTTTAGTTCAACCAAATTCCTTCTATACACAAATGTTAAGGAACACTATTTTCCCAGGACCCTTATTTTATGGTAAGGTCCTTTCCATTCCTCAACTTCTTCTAGCAATTTCTCCAAGCAGGGCAAATGACCAGTTGCTATAGAAGCTTTAAGTTTCAAATTGTTCCCTGGAGAAATGAAGGTTGGTGCTTGAAACAAAGAAAATAGGCCATATGGGGTAAATGCCAAACGTGAATATGTGCTAGATATAAAAATTTTAAAGCAAACAGTGTTGCTAACGTTGTAGTAATGGTCCACAGAAGAAATATGTATAAACATGCATTATTTAGTTTGACTTTTAGTCCTTTGCAAATTGATTCGATGTTTCAGAACCTAAAAATATTGTGTAATTTATTTAATATTTATATAGCAATTTACACTTGTTAAAATCTTCTAGGACATTTATTACTTTGTGATTCATACTTGCCCGGTGTACAACCTCCTTCATACATATTGAGGGAGAACTTTGAAATTGATCACTTTTTCAGCCTCAATATGTTGTCATGTAATAAACTACAGTCATATTAAATACTCAATAGTTCTGTAACTTGTTAAACTCCAATATAAGCTAGTAGCAGCCTGAAGGAAACAGACCAACATTCACAGGAATGACATCTATCTTTATGCTTTATTTGGCCAATGCCCCTTCCAATGATAGCATCTGATTCTGTAACTAGGACTTCCAAACTGGATGCATAAGGGTTTAAGAAAATTTAATTACTTAAATATTCAATAAATTCAACTTTTCAGGTAAATGTGCCATCTTCAAAGCAGAACACATGATTTTGAATTATCAAACATGCATCTAAGCTTTAAGAGTATGTCTTGAGTTGAACAGTTTCATTTAAGGCTATTTAACTTATCATATTTAATACTTGGTCCAGAGAAGTATAGTGAATATTTATAGGGGTAATTGTATATAAAGGTAACCTGCTTATATCTCTTTTTCTATCTACGGCACAATGAAGATACCGGATGAATCTGGGGGTTTTGAAGAAAGAAGACAGGTCTATACTATCCAAAAACACTATGGATCTGACACTTGCTTGCAGTGTGTCACTAGAACTAAGCTGTGTATCCCAACCCTCAATACCGCCTTAGCCTTGGATAAGAAATTATAAAGCAAGGCAAGACACGGGGTTAGATAACTGTAGTACAGTATATTTTTTGGTTGCTTACCCTAACTCAAAGTTGTTGTTGTTTTTTTTAAAGATTTTATTTATTCATTTAACAGAGAGGGAGACAGCCAGCGAAAGAGGGAACACAGACAGGGGGAGTGGGAGAGGAAGAAGCAGGCTCCCAGCGGAGGAGCCTGATGTGGGGCTCGATCCCAGAATGCCGGGATCACGCCCTGAGCCGAAGGCAGACGCTTAACTGAGCCACCCAGGCGCCCCCTAACTCGAAGTTTTAAGTTAAACACCTTTAGAAACTGCCAATTTTAAAAAATCTGTGGATTAATATAAGCACATACTTATTGTTTCTGAATAGAAATAACTTGTACTTATGAGACTTTGTTTTTTGTATGATACTACCTTCATTAAAAATAAAATACTGAACAGTTTCATACATGCTTCATCTTTGGGTAATTTATAAAATTTTCTCTCTTCCCCAGAAAGTACAGGAGAAAGCAAAGCAGTTTTGACATTAATCGACAAAACCTGCCTTGTAATACTGACTCTGCCACTTTCTAGTTGCAATGATGCTAGCCTTCAATTTTGTCTTCTAGAAAATGGGGTTAATATTACACACCTCACAGAGTTATTGTGAGAATTCATTTAAGTAAATGAAGCAACTGACATGCCAAGTGATTAACTTGCCTAAGGTCTCCCAACTAAGAAAGATGCTGCATATATTTAAACTTCTGCCTTTGACAGTAAGTTAAGTGCCTTTTGAACTACATCTTCTTGGTGCTTGAAACAGGACACAATAAACTGTTATGTACTCAACCTTATTTCTGTACAGAATCTTATGCACTGCTTCTACTAGTTTCATACATTTCTAAGTCATGCATTTAAATTTTCTGTCATGGTGTGTAAATGCTCTATTTTGAATACTCAGGGAGGGAAGGAACTCTTTCAGGCTACGAGAATGTTACACAAACCAGTTCTAAGGGAGAGCCAGTTCTTTCTATCATTTAGTGGTTTTAAGTAAGTCCACAAATTATTTAGCACTCCTCCCTTCTAAAGGTGGAGCCTGATTCCCCTCACCTTGAACAAGAACTATGCTTAATAACTTGCTTCTAATGAACAGAAAATGGTGGAGGTAATTGTGTGAGACTTTTGAGACTAGATCATATAAGACACTGCCTTTTCCTTTTCTCTCTCTTAGATCACTCTGGGGGAACCCAGCTGCCATGCCATAAGGGTCCTCAAGCAGCCTTACGGAGAGGTCCACCTGGCAAAGAACTGAGCCCCCCTGCCAACAGCCCTGTGAGAGGGCCATTTTGGACTGTATAACGCAGTCTTAGTCAAGCTTTCAGATGATGGCAGACCAAGCTAAGGACTGACTGCAACATGACGGCAGAACCTGAACCAGAATCACCCAACAAATCTACCCTGGAATTTCTGACCCACAGAAAATGTGAGACAATAAATATTTATTATTTTTAAGCTACTGTTAGGGTAATTTGTTTTCTGTCAATAGATAACTCTAAAAGATGAACACAGAAAGATATCACCTCCACCCTCTGCCTCTTTAAGAAGGAATCCTAAAATCCTAAAATCCTTTTCAGATGCATATTACAAAACAAAACATGAATGCAGTAGGGGTTTTCAAGTAGAATTCAAAGATATAATTTATCCAAGAAAAGAAGTGGGGGAAATGTACCATGTGATACTCCTTTGAGTATCAGGTGGTAGTTTTGGGGGAAGCATTGTAGCACTTTTCAGAGACAGAACGGGAGAACACGGGCAATGGCAAATTTTAATTTAAATATTCATCTGCTCTCCCAAGGGAATTATGTCCCCTAGGCAACAGGAGAACTAAAGTAAGATTCATAATCATGATTTGAAAATTGATGCTGATCATGAAAGCACAAGAAGGAAATTTCCATTAGAACTCAAAAATGGCGGGATGCTTAAACCAACTCCAAGGGTCTGGGGGTGAAATTCAGCTTTGTAGATTGTGCTTACAGTCCCTACAAGCAAACACAGTCAGAATCTTCCTACAGAGGGGAAATGGCCATGCACTGCGGGAAGCATCCTGCCACCATCCTCTGTAGACAACCTCAAGTCACCCAGAGCAGCTCTGTTCCTTTCCTAAACTGGAATCGAAACTTTTAAACCGACGTTTCCAGCCCCATTAATGGAAGAAACAGAATAGTTCCCTCTATAATTTGCTCAACGATTTTAACATTTTACCTTAGTCTATGATATATTTTCAAGGGGAAGAAATTATGTAATAAAATAGCTGTTTAATAATAGTTATTAGTATTAGTATTATTAATGATACAAAGAATTTTTACAATAATGACAGAACTTTAACACCTTTTGTTCTCAGCACATTGTACCTTTCTTAGGTCTATTCTCCTGTCACTGGAAACACGCCCACTTAGTCCTATCACATATTCCGGGCACACGGTAGGCACTGATAGGACTTACTGAAGGAAGAAATATATATACCTCCTCACAGATGAAATGCTAATTGGTATACTGTACTTCTTTGGTGGAAGGCATTGTCCTCTTTGATCTACAGTATAATGAGATTTATCTGGAACATCAAAGTATTCCATAAAAATGGGATAAGTGATTTGAACATCAACATAAGCATCATGTTATTGTACCTTCTGAGGGACGGGGGTGGGGGGCAATGAAGCAGCATGACACTTTTTGAATAAGGAGATGATCTTTCTAAATAAAAGGTCAGTACTCTGAGGATAACATATTTATAAGTGGGTAATTTCAATTATTGATTTCTGATGGATTATAAAGATCTGGCCTCTTTTCTTATCAATAGATTTTTTTTTTAATCTAAGTTCCCGTTAGCCTACACACTAACACTAATATTAATGGAATAATATAACTGCAATAATTCCTATTATTTCTTTTCTTCTGAAAAAGAGAGAGAGAGAGACCCAGAATGTATCTAATGGTTCCTGCTTTCATGATGATATCAGTTACAGCAGTACAGGAGAATTGGAGCAATTTCTTTGGTATGGACAGGCAACTAGAGTTAAAGGTCCAAGATCAGAGTACAGGCTTAAGAGAAAAATATCAAGACTGTTTTACGTATTGTAGATGGATCTACCTACAGCCACAGAAGCAGCCCCTTTATATACCAAATAACCAATTCAGTCAACAGATTAAACTCAGTTTTGTAAACAAAGTACACTACACTAATAAAGAATGTATGTATTTTCCAGATCTTGCTTCTTGCATTTCTTCCTTGGGACCTGATATAATGGGCAGTAGTTACTGGAGGGACAAAGGTCACTAGATAAGAAAACTGGACAAAATTAAGCCCATTTGAATGGATTTCCCCTGAGAATGTTTAACAGTAAATTCTCATCCATCCATCCTCTGTAACTCTTCATCTCCAAATGATACAGTGAACTGCAAATAGCAATTACAGCTGAAAAAGTTCACGTGATATATATACATATACTTATGTTACGTAAATGCCCATGTACATGTGCGTATACATACACACACGCAGTGTTAAGTGTATCTTTTTCTGAGGGAGCCTAACAGATGTTCCAAATTCTTATCTTTCTAAATGAGTGACAGCATTTCAAATTGTGGACGGAGTACAGAAGAGGGATTGAGTGGCCCTGCTCTATCACCTCGGCCAAATCTGAATCATAACCAACAGGTCTTCAACAGGTGTTCATGGTACCAGAAGAAGATTTAGGCAGGTTTCGATGTTGTTTTACACCGTACAGTAAAACAATAAAAGTTTTTCTTTATTTTTTGCCTGGAGGCAGTAGATGATTCTTAAAAACACATGCCTGGTGTCTCTGGTCTTTTTTTTTTTTTTTTTTTTAAATGAGCCTGGCATATGAAGACTATCAGGAGCAATTAGCAAGATGAAGTTTTCGTTTTCCCTTGGTTTTTTTTTTTCTTTTTTTTTTAATTCAAAGAAAATTTCTTACCAATGAGTGATGTATCTTTTGAGCTCTTAGGAGTAACCAGGCTGACTTCTGTTAACTTTTGCATTTTCTCTTTCACACATCAATTCGAGTTTATCACCAGATCCACCTCAATTTATCTGCAAAGTACAATCCTGATCCACCCACTTTCCTTATCTCTCCACACCCTAGGTCAAGTCACCATTCTCTCTCACACAAATACTGTGATGGCTTGAATCTGGGCTGTTTTTTTCTTACCTGAAAATACCCACTGCCCACACGACAGCCAGAGTGAGCTTTATAAAATGCAAATTATGATCCTGTGTGTTCCTTGCTTTAATCCTGTTAATGACTTTTATGTGACTGACAATGCCCTCTATGTTCTATCTTAAAGTTAGAACAAAAGGAGTGAGTTTACCCAAGTTCACTCCCACTGGCTTTTCTACTCCTTGAACAAGAGATATCTGTCTCTCTCATAAGATCTGGTTCTTGCTCTTCTCTCTCTCCCTCTCTGGGACTTTCTGTCTGCTTCCCATTATTCACATCTCACTCAGAAAGGCCCTCCATGGCTTTCCCAACTAAATTTCCTATTCTTACCTAACTCTTTGAAACTTACTTTATTCCACTGGCTTGTTTAATTGCCTTCATAGGTTTTTTGGTTACCTGGAACAATGACAAGCACATTTTAATTTATAGTTTATGGTTTATCTCCAATACTAGAATGTAAGAGCATCGTAAGAGCAAGAAACTCATCTAAATTGTTAGTGTTATATCTGCAGCTCCATGCACAGTGGTCAGCACATTATTATGTGCTCAATTAATGACAGATGTTGGTTGGTACTTCCAGTAGTTTTTAATTTTGGCATATTCCTTTTGGGGGGAAAATACACAAAGAGCCCCAAAGGTGATATTTATACTAATAATCCTAAGAAGAAAAATGTAATAGAAGAAAAATATTTTTTCTGTATATTTATTATGCCAGTGCCTGAACCAGTAAAACAAATTATGCTATGTTAAACATCTAAAAACGAGGGAATGTCTTTCTTTTACAATTATTTTTTCATTGCTACAGATTATTGTATCAAATATAGAATAACATGCAATAATATGTGATAAAATAGGGTGGCAACATTTTATTCTAAATTTTCTAAAATTTCTTTTTAATATAGTTGGTATACCATCCTTCTAAGATGTCAACTATAGAAGAAAAAAAATACCAAGAAGAAGGGGAAATTACCATGAGCTGGGGGTTTAGAAGGTCAGCTTACAATAAGCCAGCTTTCCACAGAATATGGCTCTTGGCTTGGTCCCATGCCCTTGTTTCCATGCTTTAGATCTCTGCCACACTAAGACTCAACAGAAGCTACCAGTTTTGAAACCAGCCAATTGCTTGGCTTCCCCTTAACCTTCCTTAACCTACAGAGAAACCACATCCTATAAGGCATATATTTTTGCTAAATTCTTCACTTAGGGTGTTGGTCAATCTAAATTAACAACTTCAGAGTTTTGTTTTTAAGTACGTCATTTTGTTTAAAGACTTTTACTATGATCCTATAACCCGCTTTAACATCAGAATTTCTACATTTCTCTAACTTTGGGGAGACTGACAAAATTCAAATCCAGTCTTTAGAGTTAACAAATTCACTGACTCTGTGTGTTCTGGGACTTTTGTTTTCTCTATGAATTCCTACTTTGAGAGAACGTTCAATATAGTTATAGCATTCAGAGGTAGTTCACAAGGGTTTAGTCCATTGCTCAGATCTCAGGGGATCTCTGAAGAAGTAAATTAGTCCCAGTTGCAAACGCTTCAGAAACATTGTTATTACACATGTACTCCGATTTATAATTGAATATTTTAAAAAATAAATAATGTTTTATTAACCCAATACCTTTGATAGTTTCTAATTACTAATTCAAAGGAAAGAAAGCTCAGGTTTTGTCAGATCTTCAAATGAACCCAATGAAAAATTTCAGTGCTATGAGAAACAATGTCTTCAATTACTAGGTAGTCAGATTAATAGTGATTTAACACTGTATTAATGATTTAAGCATGTTTTTTAGTATGAATGTCACCTGACATTTTATATTATATTTGATACTGTTTTCTACTAAGGTGCTTAGATTTTTAAAAATTTTCTCTTTGAGTTATTAAAAATCTCAATATAAAGCTTTTTTTTAACCTATTTTCTCTTAAGCTGAACTTTTTTTTTTGGATGGGGTAGTAGCAATTCAATAATCATTGGATATAATGATTAAATATACACTGAATTCAAGTAAAATAAATATACTGATTACTTGTCGAATAACCATGTCCAGTGTGAGCTGATGGATATTCACCAAGGGTGAGGTGTGCTGTGGGGAACCATGAGCTCTGGTTTTGCACCTCTACTCTTCCATAACTTGATGCAATCATTTGGATGACTGCATTGAATAATACAATTAATGACTATCATAGATGGCAAAATCATAAAACAACACTATATTAGCTGGGGAAAGTGAAGAGATGAATATAATAAATTTAATTTGTTAAAAACAATGTAATATAAAATGCGAGAGCTAGCATTCATTTAGTCTGTTATGTGTAAGACACTGTACTGGGAGCTCTTACCTCATTCATTTCACACCACAACCCTGTGGAGTGGTATTATTATTCATATTTTAGAGACTTGGAAGTCAAAGTTCCGAAAGATTCAGCGTGTCTCTCAAACCTGCAAATCTAGGCTTTGAATGCAGTTAAGACTTCAGACTTTGCCTTTCCCATCTTATTTTTTGTACAATAGCGCCCTCCTACGAGTGTGCCCTTTGGTGTAAGTGAGTAGCCCGAATATTAAGATAAGATGGAGATAATGATTAGGCAATAAAATGATTGAGGACTTCAGAGAATCATAAATAAAATGTGAGTCAATAAGGGCGCCTGGGTAGCGCGTTCGTTAAGTGTCTGCCTTCGGCTCAGGGCGTGATCCCGGCGTTATGGGATCGAGCCCCACATCAGGCTCCTCCGCTGGGAGCCTGCTTCTTCCTCTCCCACTCCCCCTTCTTGTGTTCCTTCTCTCACTGGCTGTCTCTCTGTCACATAAATAAATAAATAAAATCTTTAAAAAAAAATGTGAGTCAATAATGAGAACTGTATCATCAAAAATTAAAGTTCTCTCGGATAACAAGTACCTCACACTGAAGTTCAATCAAGGCCACTGCTAGCACATTAGGACCTTGTGTGAGAATGCAAATAAATGAACAATAACAAAAAAGTGCACCTCCAGGAAAGTATAATTCCAAAAGATATCCCCCACAGGACAGACCAATTAGAGTACAGCACCCCTTGCAGCAGACCAATTAGAAAAAAGATACCCTTCATGTCATTGTACATTTAATATTATTTTTTTGAAACCTTCTTTAAGCATATTAAATTCATTTAGCATGCTGTATTTGACTATTCAAACGTCTGCAGTTTATGTAGGTCTAGTTTTCTTGCTTGTTTCTGCTTACTCTGGCTTCATGTGGCTTGTTTCTTTGCATGTTTTCTGATTTTTCTTTGTGAGCTCCTATTTCTTAGAAATTTACAGGGATTTTTAAATATCCCATGGGAAATAAAGAGTATTTGTGATTTTTCTGCTCTGTACCTTCTGGTACTAACACATAGGATCACCTTAAAGAAGACATTTTGCTTGGATGTTTTTTAGCCTTAAAAGTGGTATGAATATAGGTTCCAAAGCCCCACAATAGCAGGCTTGTTGGTAGTGATTCTCAGCTGATACAATTTTTAGAGCATGTTTTTTTTCCTACAATACCCACTGCAAAAAGAAGTTTTTTGTCTCCTATTTTCATAGTTAACTCATTAAAAAACAAGAACTATTCTGCCAGAGATTGGTAGATAATATGAGAAAGCCTCGTCTGTGTTCCATGGGCAGTTTATCTGCCTTTGTTCTTTATGACCTCTAATATTTATTTCTTTTGCTTCCCATGAGGTCAAACATGCATTTGTAAAGTTTTCTGCTGTTTTCTTTTTTTGTGTGTGATTTCATTTATACCTTTGGTTTTCTATATCAGAAGTGGGTTTTTTTTGCTGGATAACTAGCATACTATATTACCAAAAAGAGAAGTCAAAGTTTACTTCTCATTGTTTCATCCTTTCCTAATTATTCATAAACAGTTACACATGTGCTGTAACTATACTTCATATCTTTCTCTTCCTATCTTTCTAATCTTGGTGGATAAAAGAATATCCGAGCTTTATAAATGAAAGCACTGAAGAGTTAGGAAATCATAGCCCATTTGCCTTATTTATCCTCATCTAATAGAGCCACTTCTCATCTAAGGAATTTTTTCATGCTGTTTTGAACAATAACATTCATTTAGTGAGCACTCACTGCATGTGAGACATCCTACTCACTGTTATCTATATATTATTTCACTTAATCCTGAAGGACCTGCAGGGTCATTGTTACTATCTCTACAGATATGACCTTCAGGCTTACTGGGATCTAGTAACTTGCCAGAGATCACTCAGTTAGCTGGTATCTCATATTCTCTTCTAAAATCTGTCGTCTTTAACAATTGCCTAAATAATAATAAATCCTTAAAAATTTGTGTTTGTATTTATAAAATTCTGCTGAACTTTGTTTTCTACCACTGAAAGAGCAGTGGTGGTGGTGATGTATGCTTATAATTATATAAATAAATAATATAATACTTATGAAGTACTATTTCTTGTAAAATCTCATCCTGTATTAAAGTTTATGAATCCAATTTATTGGTAACACAATAACTACATGTGAAAGATAATTTAAACATATTTCAATTCAGCTGGTTCAAGTCATTTACATAGGAAATTCACTTATCTCTTACCTCGACCCTTTTTATTGTTAAATGGAGCAGTTCTCATTTTAATAAAACTCATTTTAATAAATCAGTTGAGATATTACAATTACTGTTCTAGTTCAAGGTTAAAAATGCATGCAAAAAATGGATGGCAAATTATTCTTTATCCACAATAGCCCCAACAAGTTTGAATGAAAAATGTCAGTGACAGAAGCCACCACAACCCACAACCACTGAAGCCAGTTATCTACCATGTATTTTCATGTTATGTATATTCATAACAGAACTGTAAGTCGGAAAACAGTCAGGGGGTCCATGGTATCTGTTGGTTTTTTTCATACTTACTCATTTGTGTTGAATAATCACCACACTTTAACTTCTTTAAAAAAATTCTGTGAAAGAGATTCATTTTCAGTTGTGTTTACACAGGTTTGAATTGGAACACAGTTTGTTTTTTTTAAAAATGACAGATGTCATTAAAATGTCGTTTTCCATTTTTTTTTTGTTTACAATTTAAAATATATTTTCTAGCTAAGCAGCTAGATCTATCTTTGATTATCAAGGATTAAACATGACCACAGTTATTAAAAATTAACAATTTCTTCATTGATTGAACTTTCTGATAATAGCACTGAACATGTGCTCCTTTGACATGTCACTTATAGCATAAATTAAGATAAGTCAATATTCACTTGAATGCCTACAAAGATTACAGTTGCATTGGAGAAAGTAAAAGCAAGCAAAACAACAAAAACAACAAACAAACAAAAACGGATAAATTGGAATTGGTTCAACGGTGCATTCAAGTTCCATTTGCTTCAACTTAAAGCCAGAAGCCAATAACTGTTAACATCTATGTCAACCATTTCATTGCGATTTCATTCTTAAGTAGCTAAGCACCATAGAATTTATTGTTACCTTTAATTGATCCAGAAAGTCAACTGAAATAAAAAATCACTGCACAAAATGTTCTCCATCCCATGTAGCATAGATAATATTTTTTTCTTTGTCTATGGAAGCTAGCTCACTTATTTTAAGTGAAGCCCTAATTTGTAAGGAGATTAGTAACAGTAATTCTGCTTTGTCCAGTGGGCCATAACTGTCTTCTTTGACCATGACAAGCAACATGTTATTTACAATAGAAATTGTAAAATGGAATTCCTCTTTTATCATTTTTATAATAGTTGTATTTAAATTAGTTATGTTTAGCTTTTGTCTCACCTACAATAGAAATGGAAGGTATAGGGTCATACATGCTTTATCCATTTTCATATGTCCAGTAACAAGCATGGTTTGTTTACATGACAAAACTCTTTTTTTGTTAAAAAAGAGTACACTGGGGCAAGAATTTAAATAAGTCAGTACAAAACCAATCTAAAACACAAGCAAGCAATTAAAATGCAGGCCCTAATAATCAGGAAAGTGTGTCAATCTATGAGAGTTCAGGTATTAAAAATCTCCCATAACAGCTTCCATTGAAGTACATCACATATAACAGTCATGGACAAAATGATGAATGTAGAGTTAACAACCAGCAGAAAATATCTAAAAGGGATTTAAAATCCACTTCTAGGGAATCCCTTTCATCCAAAGCAGAACATTTTATATCAGAAATTCACAAAAGTTTCCCCTTTGGCACAAGTCAGTGTGATTCTATAATATCAAAGATTTCCAAGGTTAGCTAGGAAAAAGGAATTAGTGTAATCAGCCAGGGAACGCTACCTGGTTGTGCAAAGTAAACTGCATTATACAAGGAAAGGAATAGCCCCTCGATGAGCTTCCACAAATAAAAGGCACATCAGCTTGCTCAGAAATGAATTCTTCATTAAATGAAAATGAAAATGTCTTATATCTGAATACATTTATAATTGCATATTACATTTAGGATAAATATTTTATTTTTAAAAACCTGGAAACATTTAAAACTAAATACAGGCATATAGTTCATCAGCTAATACTGCTAGAAAGCAGATGTTATATAACACATATACTCTTGTATAGCACTCTATGGTTTCAGCCTAGAGTAACACCCTAAGGTCCTTGGTAACATCTAGATGCTAGGATATCTGTATTTATACCACTTAGCAGAAGGTGGTTAGGTGATTCCATTATTAGCTCTGTGCAACCTCTATAGTTCTACAAGATAGTTGTATATTTTAGAAACTCAGTCTTTCATAACTGAGCATCTGAAAATTATGCCTACTTTACTCCATAATATATTCAATTAGATTAAAGGATAGACTTCATTTTGTTTTGGCTCATCTACGAAAAATAAAACACGTGAAAAAAAATAAGAAAAGTATTCAGACTTACTCAGGAAAATCACTGTGGCCACAATATGGTTTCTGGCATGTCAAAAAACTATTTTCATGAGCTAATTTACTTAAAGCTCAAAATTTTTATGACTACAATAAGCTTGTAATTGGTTAGAAAAAAAGATGAGTGGGTGATTACACATAGCCTCACAGGCACATATAAGCTTTGAAATACACTCATCTTTTTTTGCATTTTTTTATACGAAGTCAAGGGATCAAGTTGCACAGTAACTTTTTCAGGAGCTTTACTTGATAAGAGCTGTGACCCTATGCTCTGGCAGCAAACAAAAAAATGTGAAATCCAGAGTTTCAAATAGTGTTATTTATAAAGAATCAATAGTGCTAACTTTTACAGAATGGATGAAATCTGCAGATATTCTTCTTAGGAAATTACAGTACAAGAAACCTGATTATTATTGGATATTTAAGTACGACTGCACAAGAAATCTTTGTGTTTGTTTCTGCTTCCTAGAACTTTAAAACACAAGAGATTTCATTTAATTTGCTTTATTCCTCATTCTTGCTGGTAATAATGTCTAGAAACTCTCTTGTTAATCTCTCTAATGTCAATTTCACAGACAGTGCTAACCAAATATTATTGTATTTCACCAGGTAAATTCTATTTATGACAGACTTAGCATCCACTAGTTATTTAATTTTCAGTAATTCTTCCCAGGTAATATTGAAGGTTCCTATACTAAAAACACAATGGGCATAACCTATAGCAGTTCATTTATGCCAAAGGCATAAAAGTTCCTGAAAGCTAGCTGGATACAGAAACTGTTTTCTTCAGATACTTGTATTTACCATTTATTTTTTTAAATTTTTTTTTTTAGATTTTATTTATTTATTCAACAGAGATAGAGACAGCCAGCGAGAGAGGGAACACAAGCAGGGGGAGTGGGAGAGGAAGAAGCAGGCTCCCAGTGGAGGAGCCTGATGTGGGGCTCGATCCCATAATGCCGGGATCACACCCTGAGTCAAAGGCAGACGCTTAACCGCTGTGCCACCCAGGCACCCATGTATTTACCATTTTTTAGTTGACATTTAGAAAGTACTCCTCCATGCTCTGGGAAAATAATTTAATTTTTTTAAAAAATCTTAAAAACCTCCAAGTTCTCTTAGCCCACCTTATCTCATTAAAGTTTTTCCTTACAAAATGACCACACTATCTTGGGGCAATACATTTTCTAGCAATATTTCTTATTAAAGTGGACAAGATTTAAAAGTCATTTTAAACATATGATAGCCAGATTGTTGTTCATATACAAATCACAAAAAACTAAAGGTACTATAAATGGTTGTGCCCATCTCTCTTTTAAGTTGCCTGACTCTCAAGGTACAAAGTTAAACTCATTAAGACTTGGCTTCATAAGATGAGCTGTGTAAAGGAATTTAGTTAGAGAAAATATTTAAGAGAGAAAAGCATTATGCATTCATTCAATCAATCAGTCTGTCATTCCGTCGTTATTCTTCTAAGAGTATGTGGTACAGTCTTTTTCCTTCTTGCACTTTATATTTTAGGAAGGCCGAGGATAAAAAAAAAAAATCAAAAACAAATACATAAATAAGATACTGTCAAGTAATGATAAGTAGTATGCTTATGCGAAGACAGGATAAATAGGAGTGACTATTGTGGACCAGGTGGATAAGTGAAGAAGTCGCTATTTGAGCAGAGACATGCTTGAGGTAAGGGGGTGAGGCTTGCATTTTTCTAGAGAAAGAGATTTTCAAGGAGAGTTGGAAACATACTCTGCATAAGTGAAGAACAGAAAAGAGACCAAGTGGTTGAAATACGGTGGGCAAAATGGGGGAAAAAATGAGGGATGGAGTTTGAGTGGAGACTGGATCATGTAGAGAAGATTGGTTGCCTGAAAGGAACTAGAATAATTTAAGACATGTAGAAACAAAACTTTTACATTAAAACAGTCACACTGACTACACTGTAGGAAAGAAAAGACTATAGGAAGAAACAAAAGGCAAAAGTGAGACAAATTAGTAGACATCTGAATAATCAAGACAAGAGATGGTTGGCAGCTTGGTTGGGGTAGCAGCAGTGAAAGTGATAAAAATATATTTGGAGTATATTTCAGTGCAGTGTCATTTTCTAAAATTGAAAATACTTGGAAAAGAACAGGTATGAGTCTAAATATCACACATTAGCCTAACGCCAGATTAAGACTAAGATGCTCCCTGGATCTAAATAGGAATGTCAAGCAGAGAGATAGGTGAATATAGAAGTCCAAGCAGGACTTTAAAATTGAGAAGTCTTTTGGGGTATCTTGGTGGCACAGCGGTTAAGCGTCTGCCCTCGGCTCAGGGCGTGATCCCGGCGTTATGGGATCGAGCCCCACATCAGGCTCCTCCGCTGTGAGCCTGCTTCTTCCTCTCCCACTCCCCCTGCTTGTGTTCCCTCTCTCACTGGCTGTCTCTATCTCTGTCGAATAAATAAATAAAATCTTAAAAAAATAATAAAATAAAATAAAATTGAGAAGTCTTTTATTTTTAAAGCTACACGTCCCAGGGAAAATGAGTATAAAGAGAAAAAAAGAGATCTAAGTTCTAAGCCCTGAAGCACTATAATATTTAAAGACTGGAAAAGGAAGGAGGATTCCTGCAAAGACTAATGCAGAGTGGTCATTGAGATAGGAAGAACGTTACAAGTCTGTGGTGACCTAAAATCCAAATTAAAAAAAAAAAGTACTTAAAGAAAGATAGCTAATCAACTGCTGTAGAATCATCAAGTATGACAATTGAGAATTGGTCACTGGGTCACTGGGTTTGGCAACATATAGGCACCAAAATATTAATAAAGGAGAGTTTTTGGAGTTTATTGGGAAGAAAATCAGACTGGTGTAGACATCAAAAAAAGCTGAAGGCCGAAACATTTGTAGACTAAAGGTATAACTGACAAACAACTGCATATAGCATGGTCTCATTAAAAATGCTGGCCTTACTACTGGACAGAATAGTTTGTATTTTTAAGTTTTCATCATTCAGCCAGAAAATTAATCATGAAAGTAAATAGATTATAATGTATTTTGACCAACAAAACTAAACATATGAAATTGTAATTGATTTGAGGAATGTCAAATTCAATTTATCAGTCATACAAAAAGAAAACACAAAGATGAATGTTTAAGAATGTTTTGAAAACTGTATTACACATCATGAGTGACTGGATCTTTAAAGGATGAACTATATGAAAAGTCACATTCCTTTTTTAATAATGTCTCTACTGTCTTCAAAAGTGCTGTCTGCAAGAGTTCAACTGAATGTTTCTTAGAGTTAGAATGTAAAGGCTTAATTTTTGGACTTAAAATTACTTAGGATTGTAACTGGCTTCTTTCATGGCTAAATCCAAGAGAAGTTTTAAAATATTCTTCTTGAAATTCATCTACTCTTTCTTCAAACTAGATCTTCTCCTTGGGGTGTCTTTCCTACTATAATATTCATGAGAAATGTATTTTTCCAGTTTTCTTGAGGTATGATTGATAAATAAAATTGTAGTATGTTTAAAGTATATGACATAATGACTTGATATATGTACACATTGTGAAAAGATTCCCATAATTGAATTAGCAAATCCATCACTTCACATATTTTTTTTTTTTTTTTTTTTTTTTGGTGAGAACACTTGGGTTTTACTCTCAGCAAATTTCAATTACACAACACAGTATTATCAATGACAGTCACCATGTTACACATTAGATCTTCAAAATTTATTAATCTTTTAACGAAGTGTTTGTTATCTTCAACCAGACCACCCCATCCTCCAGCCACTGGTAACCACCAATCTACTTTGGTCTCTAGGAGTTTGATTTTTTTTTTTTATTCCACATATAAGTGATACCATGCTGCAATTCTTTAACTGTCTTCCCCTTTCTGGCTTATTTCACTTAGTGTAAAGTCCTCCAGGTTCATCCATGTTGTTGGAAATGGCAGATTTGCTTCTTTTTTAAGGATAAATAATATATAACATACATGTAAAAAATACATAAAGTCACTTCATTTAAAAAATATGTATATTTTCACCAGATTTTTCCTTACTCAGTTTCAGTTTATCATGGTAAGTAATGTAATTGTATGTAATTATTAAGACTGAAATAAGGCAGAGGAACAGGAGACGCTATGTAATATGATTATATTAAGTTAAATATTCTAATGTTCTTTTTTTTATTTTTGAGAGAGAGAATGCACATATGTGTGAGTGAGCAGCAGAGGAGGGGTACAGAGAGGGATACAGAGAATCTTATACAGGCTCCACACCCAGCATGGAGCCTGACCTGGGGCTCAATCTTACCGCCCTGAGATCATGACCTGAGCTGAAATCACGAGAGAACACTTAACCAACTGAGCCCCCCAGGCGCCCGTCTAATGTTCTTTTCTAACTGGGATGTGTAACATTATATAATGAAGTATATTCTAGTAAATACAGAAGAACATGTATATATACACACACGCACACATACACACACACTCACGTCATATTTTCTTTATCCATTGACCCATTGATGAACACTTAGGTTGTTTCCCTATCTTGGCTATTGTGAATAATGCTGCAATGAACAGGAGTACTCATATCTCCTCCAGATTCTGATTTCATTTCCTTTGGATACATCCAGAATAGATTACTGGATCATATAGTAGTTTTATTTTTAATATCTGAGGAACTTTAAAACTGTGTTGATAGTCGATGTACCAGTTTATATTCCCACCGATGGTGGGGGAAAAAAGTCTATTCAGGTTCTTTCTCCATTTTTAAAATTAGAGTATTTGTTTGATTTTTTGTTTTTCTATTGCGTTGTATGAGCCCCCTGTGTATTTTGAATATTAACATCTTTTTGGATATGAGGTTTACAAATATTTTCTCACATTCCATAGGTTGCCTTTTCATTCTATTGATGGTTTCCTTTGCTGTGCAGAAGTTTTTTAGTTTGATGTTGTCTTTATCTTTGCTTTGGTTGCCTTTGTTTTTGGTGTCAAATCCAAAAAATCACTGACATGACCAATGTCCAGGGGCTCACCCCATGTTTTTTGTAGGAGTTTCATGGTTTAAGGTCTTACATTCAAGTCTTTAATCCATTTGGAGTTGATTTTTATGTAATTTAACACAGGGGTCCAGAATCACTCTTTTCCATGTGGCTATCCATTTTTCCCTGTACCATTTATTGAAGAGATTACCCTTTCTTCATTGTATATTCTTGGTGCCTTTGTCAAAAATTAACAATGTATGTGTGAGCTTATTTCTGGACTCCTGTTCTTGTTTTATGTCCATACCATATTGTTTTGGTTACTATAGCTTTGTAATACAGTTTGAAATCAGGAAATGTTATGCTTTGCTCTTCTTTCTCAAGATTGCTTTCATATTTGGGGTTTTGTGTGGTTGCATATGAATTTTAAGATTTTTTTTCTATTTCTGTGAAAAATGCCATTAAAATTTTGATACGGATTGCACTGAAGCTGTAGATTGTTTTGGGGTAGTATGAACATTTTAACAATATGAAATCTTCCAGGAAATGAAATTAAGTAAACAATCCCATTTACAATTGCACTCTCTACAGAGCTCTACAGAGACAACGCCAGGGCAAGCGAGAGCAGATGGACACTGGAGAGCTCTTTGCCTTGCTGAGGAAATTAAAAAAGGAAAAGAAAAGAAGAAAAGAAAAGAAAGAAAAGAAAAGAAAAGAAAAGAAAGAAAAGAAAGAAAAGAGGAGAAGAGAAGAGAAGAGAAGAGAAGAGAAGAGAAGAGAAGAGAAGAGAAGAAAGGAGAGGAGAGGAGAGGAGAGGAGAGAGAAAAGAAAAGAGAAAAGAAAGAAAAGAAAAGAAAAGAAAAGAAAAGAAAAAAAGAGAAAAGAAAAGAAAAGAGAAAAGAAAAGAAAAGTTGGTTATATGCTTCTGGGAATTTATTAATTTCTTCTGGGTTATCAAATTTGTTTGCACATAATTGTTCCTAATAGTCACTTAAGATCTTTAATACTTTTGTTGTCTGTTGTAAATGTCTCCTCTTTTATTTCTTCTTTTTTTCCCCTTTTTTTTAGAGAGAGAGAGAGCATGAGGGCACACCAGTGGTGGGGAGGGGCAGAGGGAGAGGAAGAGAGAGAGAATCCAGGCAGTCCCCACACCCAACGTGGAGCCTGATGCAGGGTTCAATCTCATGACCCTGAGATCATGACCTGAGCCAAAATTAAGAGTCAGATGCTTAACTGACTGATCCTCCCAGGTGCCCTCCTCTTTCATTTCTGATATTATTTGAGTCCTCTCTTTTTTTCTTAGTCTAGCTAAAGGTTTGTGAATTTTATCTTTTCAAAAAGCCAGCTCTTAGTTTCACTGATCTTTTCTATTGCCTTTCTAGTCTCTATTTCACTTACTTCTGCTCTGATCTATGTTATTTTCTTCCTTTTACTAACTTGGGGCTTAGTCTGTTCTTTTTTTCTGATTGTTTTAGGTGTAATATAAAATTGTTTATTTGAATTCCTTCTTTTTTCTTAATATGGGTGTTTATCATTATAACCTTCCCTCTTACAACTGCTTTTACTGCATCTCACAAGTTTTGATATACTCTGTTTTCATTTTCACTTATCTCAAGACATTTTTTTTTATTTTTCTTGTGATTTCTTCTTTGACCCACTGGCTATTCAGGAGAATGTTGTTTAATCTGTAGGTATTTGTAAACTTTCCAGTTTTCTTACTATAATTGATTTCTAGTTTCATACCATTGTGCTCATAAAAGATTTCTGGTAAAATTTCAATCTTCCTAAGACTTGTTTTGTGGCCTAGTATGTGCTCTATCTTGGAGAACGTTCCATGTGTATGTGAGAAGAATTTGTATTCTGCTGCTGTTTTATGGAATGTACTGTATATGTCTGTTAGGTCCATCAGTTCTAATGACTACTTTGTGTTCAATGTTTCCATATTGATTTTCTGTCTGCATAATCTACTGTTGAAAATGAGGCATGTAAGTCCTTTACTATTATTGTATTATTGTCTATTCCTCCTTTCAGATCTGTTAGTATTTGCTTTATACATCTAGGTGTTTTGATATTGGGTGTATGAGGGACTTGATTTGCCTTCAAAATTCTACCTCACATTTTATGACTGAGTGGTATTCCTGTGTGTGTGTGTGTGTGTGTGTGTGTGTGTGTGTGCATGTATTTCACATTTTCTTTACCCATTTACCAATGGATGCTCTTAGGTGTTCCCATTACTTGGCTCTTGTCAAAAAATGCAATGAACACAGAGATGCATATTATCTTTTTTGAGTCAGTGTGTTCATTTTCTTTGGGTAAATACCCAGAAGTAGAATTACTAGATCATATGGTAGTCTATTTTTAATTTTTTTTAAAGATTTTATTTATTTATTCGACAGAGATAGAGACAGCCAGCGAGAGAGGGAACACAAGCAGGGGGAGTGGGAGAGGGAGAAGCAGGCTCATTGCAGAAGAGCCTGATTTGGGGCTCGATCCCACAACACCAGGATCACGCCCTGAGCTGAAGGCAGACGCTTAACCACTGTGCCACCCAGGCGCCCCTATTTTTAATTTTTTGAGACACCTCCATGCTGTTTTCCACAGTGGCTGCACCAATTTACATTCCCACAAATAGTGCAAAAGGGTTCCCTTTTTTCTACATTCTCACCAACACTTATTTCTTGTCCTTGTGCCAGTAGCCATTCTAACAGGTGTGAAGTGATAACTCACAGTTGGTTTTGATTTGCATTTCCCTGATGATTAGTAATGTTGAAAACCTTTTCATGTATCTACACATACATTCCTTTTAAGTTTGAGCCCAAAGAAGTGAAATCTAGACAAACATACCTCATGGTTGCTAACTTAATCTGTATCACCTTTCCTTCCCGTAGCCCACTGACACTGAAGGGCAGGCTTTATATAATTTCTTCTATCTGAAAAGAAATTTCCATACATTGTAATTATTCACCTCCTCTTAGTAGGCTTTCATTTTATTCTCTATTTAGGGATAATGTGGTAAGATGGTAGGATGCTAGCAGAAACACAGGCTCACCAATAGAAGGAAACACAAAAAATAGTTAACCTATAACAAGACTATGATTAGAGAATGAATTGAAGTATGTGAGTATGACTATCTTCTATCTTGAATGTAGGGCTTCCAATTGGACTTTATTTTTAAAATTATTATTTATCTCATTTATTTATTTACGTCTGCTACTTCTGACGTGTGGACCTAGTTGGACTTTGTTGTTGTTGTTTTTGTCACCAATGGCTGGGATATTTTTCTGAAAAAAATAGAGTGAAACTAGAAGACTTTTGGGTTCCCCCTTTTACCTATTAGTCTAAGGCCATACTGAGAATAATGTAAAGTCCTTTAGATTATTCTCATCTTCTTCCAAGGTTTTGGTCTAAGGCCCCACCCATTATAAAGTATTTAATTTGATACTTATTATGGTCATCTGTGACAAAGTCATAATGTTTAAGTTTTACACTAATAAATGACCAAGATAATTACTGAGTTTGATACACACAAAGTAAAAAAATATTGGTATTTTTGCCTATTTCATAAATTAGCCCACTTAGAGAATAGAGGCAACAAAATTGTGAAATAGAATATTGACAGGTTAATGTTTGTATTTTGTTATTAACTACATATTCTATGTATTATTAAAAAATTCTGAGTAGAACTGTTGAACTATGTATCATCCAGAAAAGGGAAATCTGTTATTTTTTTCCTCTAAATTCAACATAATTACATTTTTACTGATCATTCAGCTAAAAGGCTAAATGCCAACTTTCCAAAAGTGAAAAATAGCTAATTCATTCTGCACTTGAAGTTTTGGATTACTCTGAGGTATGGAAAAAAAGGCCTATTAATTATTAGAATTACTACCAAAGGTGAGAGATTTGGATCCTTTCCAGTTTTATGATTTTATGAGACCATAAAAATCATTTGATTGATTGTAGTTTCTTTAAAAATTCCTACTACTCAGAGTGATTCACATTCATAGAGCATCTTCTGATTAGGGGGGCATTATTTTTCATATCATTATTACTATGCACAATACTAAATTACCATTTTTTAGTACTGTGTTAGGCAATGTATTAAGTTTTTCTATAGAATCCTATCAATTGCCCTACATTTCAAAATTTTTATCCAAATTTTATAGATGAGAAGTTAAATCTCAGAGAAGTTAATCACTTACTGTCCAGTTACTAAAAAACAATTTGTTAAGACTTCAACCCACCGTATATACCTAACTCCAAAGTCCATGCTATTCTAGCTACATTTTGTCACATTGTTATAATAATCCATGAGAACATTTTCAAAAAGGATATTATAAAATTGTAGAATTTCTATGTTAGATAGGGTAATAAGTGTATTACGACTTTCTCTTAAGGATGAACTTTTCTGTTGAAAAGTTTGGGCAAGCTGTATGATGCAGGGACATCATAAACAAGGGGAATCGACCTAGGGTAGAAGTCATAGGATCAGTAGATATCTATGAGCATTTACTCTTGCTCAAGGAAGCCTTCTCTGAGCACTACCTTCCTCCTATGCCCACATGAATGTTGATCTTTCTCATGTGACATTCTTGTGCTAACCATTTTGTTTTTCAGCTCTTAACGTCACTTGACTGTAATTCACCATGTTGGAATAATATGACAAAAATAACTAGCCAATTGCCACTTACTTCACCTCTTACCTAGTTGACTTTGTGGCCCTGCCCCTTGACCTTTATCCCCAATTATCATCTATTCTCTTTCTGGTTTTTAAGTTATCACAAACCAAACCCTGACTGCCCCCAAGAGGGACATACAATGAACAAAGAAAGCTGCTTTATCAAATGGGCCCTTGAGAACAGCAACAAAGGAACATTTAACAAAACCTGTGTGGACAAACTGTGATACTAGAATGGAACTGATGTTTCAACCGCCTGTTGGGAAAGAGGAAATATGTAGTAACTGATTGACCTGACCCCTTCTCAACATCTTGACAGTGTGTAAGTTACCAAAGCAAGATAGAAGCCCAGGTAAAGACTAGGGTAAAGGCTGTTTTTGAGGTAAGACAAATGAGCACTATGAAGTCACCACCCCACAAGAGAACAAACATTTGAAATGAAAATTAAAGTAAGTTTGACTTAAAATCAGAAAGATCCATTTCATCATGCCTGAATGATTGGCCAGACAATGTCACAGCTGCATTTACTTACATTTATCTTTCCCCACAGCTGAGATCCACTAGAAAACAGACATGGAGCCAATTCTAGCATAGTATGGGGCCTAGATCAGAGTAAGGGTCCATTAAATATTTTGGAATGAATGAACAGCCAATCTTCTGTTTTATCCATGAATTTACTATTGAATCATAGTTAACCTTCCTTTTAGATAAGAAATAATTTTCTAACCCAGTCTCACTCAGAATAATAAAGGGTAAAGAAGAGTAGGCAAATTGTCTTGATAATTTATTAAGCACACAATTTATTTCAAATTTCATTTAATCTATAAAGGTCAAACGAATTTACTTTTTTTTTTCAAAGTCACATACATCTCTTTCTTAATAGAATAGTTTTAAAACTTATTTAGTAGATGACTTTTTTTTTTTACAATGAGATCTTAAAAATTATTCCTAATTGTATAAAAGTGATAAAAGTATTTCAGAAACTCCTCAGAGAATTTAATTCTTTGGAGGAAAATACATTATTTGCAAAAGGCTTAGAATATATCTTTAAGAGTACAAGGGTCCAGGGAACATAGTTTAAAAATTGTTTTCATATAAAAAGTTCAACTTATAATGGTTATTGATAGAAAACTGATGCTCTAGGAAAATATTATTTTTCTTTTTTTTTTTTAAGGTTTTATTTCTTTGTCAGAGAGAGAGAGCAAGTAAGAGAGCACAAGCAGGGGGAGCTGCAGGCAGAGGGAGAAGCAGGCTCCCCCCCTGAGAAAGGAGCCCGATGTGGGAATCCATCCCAGGACCCCGGGATCATGACCTGAGCTGAAGGCAGGCACTTAACTGACTGAGCCACCCAGCCATCCCGGGAAATTTCATTTTTCTGTTATGGCTTCAGTTCTTCCTTTGGCCTACTTTTCCACAGGGACAGAAGTTGGACGATATTTTACCAATATCTTAGTTTGGAGAGCAGGAAACAGTTCTGGTCTGTCTAAATCATCAGTACCATACATCTGTGTGTCTGCTTTTCCATAACTGTATTTATTAGGGAAATTAATAAACCAATTATTCAGTAATAATAAACATATTCATAGATTTTTCATTACAAAAACTATCATATTTTCTAATAGTAAGTCTCCTATTAGATGGGTGTTAGAAGTTCTTCTCAAGACTTATTATTTGCCCAGGATAGCAATGAACATATAAATGAACTATTGCCCACTTTTTTATCACTAGAGAGAAAACAATATAGGAACTCTGTATGACACCCAATAAGAGAAAGTGACTGCTTTCTGAAACTATTGTGTAGCTCTGTCTAAATTAAACACCCAACCTTCTCCCATTAAATCTCTTCAAAGCTACTTGCTATCCTGTTTCCTCAGGTTAAGTGTGATGAGAAACAGACCCAGGGGTTGTGAACTTTTCTGGGATGAAAGATGCCATGTGACTAAAATATTCTGTGATTAATGTACATTCATTTTGCTTTTGATAGCATTCGGTGTTGATTCAAGTTTTTGAGGTAATTAAAAACCTGACTTGCTGAGTTATTGCTATGTGTAGTCTGAACTGCTCTGATCTCTGGAATATTTTGTGCCCACATGATTTAAGGAGTTGGCTTGAAGTACATGACTTTAGCTCTTCTGCTGTCTCTTATTCCAAAGTTCAGCTAATAAAGAACACCCAGCTTGAGCTTAAGCATTAGACTTTTCTACTCAGTGACTCTTTAGAAATCCATAAGGTAGAACAAATGGAGACTGACAGCTGCCCAGGAGAGAAGGTAGCTGTAAGAGTTACCACAAGGGTCCAAAGACTTACTTGAGGCTTTATTGTACGTGTACATCAGAGCCCATCCATACATGTGTGCATGTAAATTCTCTCGCCTCTGTCTGTGAAACCTCCCCTGTCCTCATTCCCCATTCTTGGCTTCATTTCAGAATTCATGGGTCCTATATCCACACTGCTTTATTAGCACATTTTGAAAATGGAAAAGTACATCCATTAGTAGGTGTTTCATTCTGCATTGTGCTATGGTTAGATTATATGTCTTTCTTGCCACTACTGTGTAAATCCTATGAAGTTAGGAGCTATCACTTATCATTTGGTTTAGTTTTTTACATTGCCCAAATGACAACCCCTAGCCCCAGAAAACAGAGGATGGTACCTATTTGGCCCACAGTGAAAGTTATTAAACAGATATTGAATAGTCTGTGATCATAAGGAGTTCATAAAACTTGAAGGAGACAAGGTCAAGCATTTAGTTTTCTCCCACATATTATTGACTTTAAGTGCAAAAGGAGATAAGGCAATTACACCATTTCTTTTAAAATACCATTTAAAAAATATTAATACCAGAAGTATTGATTTTGTCTATACACAGTCTATATTCCTCTTTATTAGTTCTGTTAAAATGTCATAATTTAAAAAATTCTTACTACTCCAGTGTATACCTAGAATGGTAACTCTTTGGAATCTCCTTATTTATTAATTCAGGTTAATAGAACTATATTTTTTTACAGTTTTATTGATAGATTATTGGCATATAATAAACTGCACATATTTAAAACATTTAATTTGATAAGTTTTGATATATGTACCCTTGCAACCGTCACCACAATTAAGTTAATGAATGTGTTCATCATATGCAAAGTCCCTCATATTCTTTTGTAATACCTCCTTCTCACTTCTCACTCAGCCCTTAAACCTAGGCAAATGATGTCCTGCATCTCATCACTCTAAGTTAATTTGCATTTTGAAGAACTGTCATATTTCTGAAAACTAATGTTTCTAATTTTATCTTTTTCTAAGTTGTTTCAGGCAGGGAGCCGGTACTGTTATCCCATCCTAGTTGAATACATAAGTATAACTTAGTTTTTGAGATCAGAAATGTATTTTTGAGTAATAATTCAATAATAAATACATATCAAAGTTTTATTCTTCATCAATGTGTTGTAATATTAGATGTTCATTCCAATAAATAATAAAATATAAATTTTGTAAATCCTTACTTTTCATCTAGCATAATGTAGAGCGTCATGGAAACAAACTGAAAAACTGTAAAACATGATTACTACCCCCAATCACCTTGCAGGGTCTGTTTGGACACATAAGAAATTATTAGTTACTGTAAGTCTTCACAAATGAGTCATTAATTTATAAAACCTAATCAGTGTGTGGGTCAATAGTACAACTTGATGTTATTTTCTGCTTCCAAACTATATATCTGTGAAAGGTTAAATACAGAAGTATAGAAATTATAAATATCGAAAGCCATGATGATATAATTGTAAAGTCTACTGCTGACTTTCAAACGGAGACTAATAGCTTATGATTAGAATAGTACATCAATCATTCGACCGATCAATCAAGTGTCTTTGTAAAACTCAAGTTTGGATTTTAATTAAATCTACTTTTTTTTTTCTGGGGCGACTGGGTGGCTCAGTTGGTTAAACATTTGACTCTTGATTTCGGCTCCTGAGATCAAGCCTCACATAGTACTCTGCGTTTGGCATGGAGACTGCTTAAGATTCTCTCTTACTCCCTCTCCCTCTGCCCCTCCCACCCTCCACTCCCTGCTCGCATGCACTCTCTCTCTCTCTCAAGCACAAAACAAAATAAAAACTACTTTTTTCCCTGAAATTTGATACACCTATTCTAGTGTTGGATACAACAGGTATTGAGTGACACAGCACTCCCTTTCTCCTCTGTTGTAAACTTCAAGTAATTGCTCACTTATTAATCTCAATTTTCTTTAGAATTTACCATTACAGGATGTTGTGAAAAAAATAATAAAAATTGGAAATATAGTTTGCCCTGATGCCATGGACTTTAGAGTTTGTATTCTCTCTGGGGTTCCAAATTTCCTAAGGCTCAATGATTCCCGAACCTCTCTTCTTCCTGCTTTGATCTGATCTGCCTGTTCAACCCCTTCCTTTCTCATCATGCCCAGCAAAGAGTCACCCTCTACAGTCATTAGTTTTTTCACAGAATATCAAACGTAGTGATGTCAATAAAGACTCAGTGTCTAAGATAATAATGAATTTTTTAAAGAAAAAAGTCAATGTTTTTTATTTTGCTTTTTACTTAGTTCAGGTGTTTCATATGCTAAATTTCACAGAACCAAAGCCTGTCAGGTTTTATTCTCTGTATTCTCTCCCTCTCTCTGTCTTTCTCATATATGTATGATATATGTATATACATACTATCATCATCATATTTCTTAATTTAAGCTAACAAAATGAATTATCTTTCTTTAAACTACTGTCTATATTATGCATATGTTGCACATCTTTACACTACCAAAGAGATCCTTGGCAAGGGGACTAACCGAAGCTCTATTTTTTTTCCCCCCACACAGACTCTGGTTCCAGGTTACCAGTAGAAATAAAACAATTAAGATGCTGGATTAATGCATGCCATATGGATAAAAATGTGCTTCATTGGTCAGAGGGAGACTACCTAGTGCATATGCCTGGTGTGAACCAGTATTATTTACAAGTGCAGAACAATCTGAAAATATCATTATGGAAGGAATGTACCCCATGCCTGCTATAAGGGAAGCAGAGCCTTGAATTTCTTCTTCACCTTGAAGTCAATCAGTCCAACATCTGCTATTCCCCATCTACAGGAAAGGATTACAACTGTGATTAAAAAATGATTTTTTTCTGGATGTCTGACAGAGCAGTTCCTACTGAGAAGGCTAGGGACAGTAGAAAGAAATGTAGTTTAAGACATATCATATTAGTGGGAAATAAATGTACAAAGAAGACTCTTGAATTATTTTCAGAATCATGAACAAACTTGAAATCTGAGTTACTGTGAACTGAAAGCACTCTGGAAAACTTCATGGTGATGACAATTTGGGCTAACAGCTAAGAAGGCCACATGGTAATCAGATCCCCATGATTTTTCTCACCACTACTGAGTTCGTAAATGCTAGTAATCTCTCAAGAGACACTGTTCTTGGGACATTTCCAAAATAAAGAAGTTCGAATGAGTATCTAAGATCGTGTATGCTTATTTACACACCAAGCTTCAGAACCCTTTGTGGTTCATCCATTCTAAGTTATTATTACTAAATTTTGTTCATGCTGAGAAGCTCCCTAGCACTGAGTCTCACACTTTATTTTAAACCCCAGAGTCTTAAATCAAATCCAGGATTTAGTGTCCTTGTGGCCCCTCCATAAAAGAAGCTCTGCTATCCAAGCCCTAGCCAACTCTTGGGAAAGGTATAAGTGAAAAAATGCCAGAATTTCTGTTCACATCAATGAATAACACACAAAGCTGTCAAAAGATCCTGGATTAAAGTCAGTATTTTTCAATATACAAAATAAAAACAAAAAATAATCCCACAGCATCACATCATATCAACTGTAATATCCTAACACCCAGGTTACACTTTTGCATTCAGACACTATCCCTATTTCATGCTATCTTATATTTGAATCACATAATAGTGAAGAAATTAATCTAAATATTTCACAAGTCCATCTAACCATTTAACCTGGACATCAACAAAATGTTAACTATTCCTAGAAGATTTCAACTCTTTCCTTCCTAAGACATTTAGGTTTTGGTACTAGCAAACTAGTAAAATAACTAGTTTTAGGCAGAAACAGACGAGCACCCCTTGTAAAGGAGAAGCATTACTTTTGTTCTTTAATTATTGTTTTTGTTTTTTTAATCTCTTCTTTTTTTATTTGTTCATCTTTTCCTTGAAATATGTGAATATGGTAAGAATAGCTGTTTTAACATCTTCTCTATTTATTCTATCACTTTATCTCTTCTGGAACCAATTTTACCAATTGATTTTCCCCCTGGTTTTATTTGATGCGGAACATTGTGAATTTTATACTGTTAGAGGTTGAATTTTGTCTTTCTTTGGAAAAAAAATTTTCTGGTATTATGTTAAGTTACTTTTGGTCTTAGCTCAGGCTATTATAACAAAATATCATAAACTGGTGATTTATCAACAACAGAATTTTATTTCTTACAGTTCTAGAAGTTGAGAAGTCCAAGGGCAAGGTGCCAGATGATTTGGTGTCTACTGAGAGCTCTCTTCCTGATTGTAGACAGTCATCTTCTTGCTGTGTCAATTTACTTTTTATTTTATATTTTTTAAGGTTTTCCATGGAGCATTTTATTTTTGTTTTCCTTTTTTCTTTTTAAGTTTTTAATTCTAGTAAACACACAGTGTTATATTAGTTTCTGGTGTATAACACAGTAATTCAACAATTCTATATATCACCTAGTGCTCATCAGGACAAGTACATTCTTTAATCCCCATCACCTGTCTAACCCATCTCCCCAGCCCCTCCCCCTATGGTAACTCTCAAGTCTGTTCTCTATAATTAAGAGTCTGTTTCTTGATTTGTCTCTTTGTTCCCCTTTGTTTCTTAAATTCCACATATGAGTGAAATCATATAGTCCTTATCTTTTTCTGACTGACTTATTTCACTTAGCATTATACTGTCTAGCTCCATCTATATGATTGCAATGGCAAGATTTCATTCTTTTTTATGGCCGAATAATATTCCATTGTATATATGTACCACATCTTTATCCATTCATTAACCAATGGACACCTCAGCTGCTTTCGTATCTTGGCTATTGTAAATAATGCTGCTATAAACATAGGGGTGGGTGGGTGTACCCCTCTCAATTAGTGTTTTTGTATTCTTAAGGTAAACACCCACTAGTACAATTGTTGGATGATAGGCTAGTTCTATTTTTAACTTTTTGAGGACTCGCCATACTGTTTTCCAGAGTGGCTACACCAGTTTGCTTTCCCACCAACAGTGCATGAGAGTTTCTTTTTCTCCACATCCTGACCCATACTACACGCTGTTTCTTGTGTTGTTGATTTTAGCCACTCCGACAGGCCTGAGGTGGTATCTCATTGTGGTTTTGATCTGCATTTTCCTGATGGTAATAATTAGAGTTTTAAAAACATACCATATATAAAGTAGATTTTCTCCTAGTGTTCTCTGGTATACACCTTCCACTAATTTCTTATTGTGCCATAACTAGCTTCTAACTGTATACCACTTATATTTCACTCTGTATGAGTTTTCTTCCAGTTCTGATTAAACACTGTGATAATTTCCATACTAGGTGTGAACATGGATATCTCTCTGCATAACTTTATTAAGTATTCTCTCCAGCTGTATTCTTGAATTCTAAGGCTTAAACATTTGTGTCATTTTTAGTGTAGTGCTTTTGCATCACTTAAAGTTACTTTCCTATTGATTGGTGTGGTTTATATTTTCCAGAATGTGAAAGATTTATAAAATATTAAAAAGGTGATCAGTGATTAAGAAACTAAGCATTTCAATTTATGAAACCAAGAGATTGTACTATCTCTTCCTTAAACTGGCTTACAACACAAATTATTTTGACCAAGTAAAATTTTTACCTTTTATGCTCAAAAATACTTTTTATTCCTTGAAGTTAAGTGGTTTAGATTAAAATAAAGTATAATATAGAAGAACGACATCATTTTTTCCTTCTATAGTTGTTATTTTATTCTGCTATTTATGTCACCAGAAATAAATAGCAGTTCTTTCTTTCCAAAGAAAGAACTTTTGCTTTTGAATCACAAAGGAAGAAATCATATATTTGGTAAGTGAAATATATGGTCAAATAGTTGTGCATTAAAGTTTCTGTCTTTTCCCAGAACAGCCAAAATAAATTATTTATTGCTAATAACCTGTATATCTATATCTATATCTACATACACACACACACACACACAGAAAGCAGGTATGATCATAAAACATAAAAAAAAAATAAAGGGTCAATTTGGTCTTAATCCAAACGTAACTACAGACGATATTAAATAAAACTTTTTAGAATTGACTACTAGAGAAAGGAATCACTATCATTGAAATCTATGACACCAAGTTTCCTATCTCTAAACAATGACACAAAATTTATTGTGTGAGTTACATAAAATATGCTTGGATAAAATCTTAAAGAATAACTCACTATGAAAAACCAACTTTAAGGAAATACACTAAATCCAACTGAACATGTTTCTTTCATCTGGAACCTTTATTTCCTGTTGATAAACCTTCATTTCCTGTAAGTCTAGTATGCAAATGACTGTGAAGCCATAACTACAAGAATTGAGTATCCCCTTGATGAATGTTCACAGTTAGTAACGATTATTGGCCATTTACAATTGTCATGAATAGATCACTTCTAGGGGAAATCTTATGGATTTGGCTGCAGGCTGCACTGCTAATACACTGTATTATTCTTTTGACATAGTGTCAACTTTCACTGATGATTGACATATAATTCCAAATATACCTATCATGTTCTGTCCTTCATAAGGTAAACATTTCTTATTGTGACCATTCATCAATTTTAATTTCACATTTATTTGTGAAGGAGTCACCTAAAATTCAGTTGATTACTTACCATAAATGGTTATTAAGTGATTCATTCATTAATATTGCTTCAAAAAAGCAACACAGTTCCCTCTATGCCTAAAGAAATGGATTCAATGAAAATAAAAACCCCAATAAGAAATATCTTCTGTACTTTATAAAATAAAATTTAATAAAAATAAAATAATTCAACAGATATATAAATTGCTACAGATAATATCACCGGCTTAATATATCTTATTAAAGTTATTGCTCTGTTAACAGTGATCCAAGTGTTACTTTTCAACATGTTCTATTCATTTTCACAATTTCAGCATTATTGACTGTATCTTAGATCAGTTTCTCTTTGCTTAAATAAATTATGTTCTCTTTTTTCTTTTCATTGATTAGACCAGGATCAAATGTTTCATACTTAAAATCAGTTTTATTCACATGTACTATTTAAACTTCTCATTAAAATACATGTTTTAATGTCCGTTAACATTATTAACATTAAGTTGTTTTGTGGTTCTTGATAGAAATGATGGCTTATAATTGCTAGTGGGTAATTCTCGTCCTTCACTTTGAGTACAGTCCAAATACATTACTGTTAATCATGATTTCCTAAAATGCCTACAAATTCTAATATTATTATGTAACTGGGGCTCTAGCTAAGTGCCTCAATATAACTGCTCCTTGAAATATTCTTAATAAGGCTACATTGACATCAGACACATACATTCAGAAGCCACTTCCTTCTTGGTGTTTTAAAGGAAACCATTGCCACTTTCCATGATTATTCCTATAGATTTTTCTGCCTATACCTGATTATTTGAAAGACATTGCTCAACTTTGGCAATAGGATCTTATTTTTTTCTTCTTAAAAATAAGTCATCAAATTTATTCAGTAGCTAAGATTTCTTACTGAATCTGGGCTGTGATATTATCCTTTATTTCATTAAAACATGTTTTCAGAATCCATTAGCAGAGGCTCAGAGGAATATATTCAAAATCATAAGCACACATCTATAGTTCATATTTTCACAGTTAGTACTCAACACTCAGATATACTTTATATAATATTCCCTAGGCAAGGCAAATAGCTTTATGGCAGCTACCATGTGAATATTTACTCTGATTACATAATAGTTTAATTTTGAATCTAAGAAAGCACATCTGAATTACCTAAGTATGAAGGTTACTTAAATTTATGAGCCTATTATATGCTAAAACCTCTGAGATCTGGAAAAAAGTACTTCAGAAACCAGAGACTTCAGTACTGGTGCGAGGGACGGGAGGATGAAGGTTTCGGTGGCAACAGATATACTCTGAGCATCCACCAATAAGTGAACTCAATTGAGATTATGTGCTAACCACAAATTTAAATATACAGTTTTTAAGTTAACTCATTTTATTCATTTATGGACAGATCTTAGTCTGTCAGGCTGCCATAACAAAATAGACTGGGTGGCTTAAAAAACAGAAATTCATTTTATCAAATTTCTAGAGGTTGGACATTTGAGATCAGGTGCCAGCATGGTTGGGTTCTGGGGAGAGAGCTCTGTGCCTGGCTTACAGATGGCCACCTCTCCCTGTGCTCACATGGTCTTTCCCTTGCGCATGCTCATGGAGAGGAGACATGCTCTCTGGTTTCTCTTCTTATAAGGGCACTAATTCTTTCTTGAGATCTCCCTCATTATGTTCCTCACCTCATGTAACTCTAATTACCTCCTAGAGACTACTTCCAAATACCATATTGGAAGTTAGGGCTTCAACATATGAATTTCAGGGGACACAAACACTGTCCACAACACAACATTAATGTGCTTGGAAAACGAGCCATCAGGCAAAAATAGGACTATATATATATAATTGCTAAACAATTATAAAGTTTACACCAAAACATTATTTTTATTTAGGCACAGTTTTCTTCCCATATTTTTATCATTTTATTGTCCCTTATGGCTATCATATTGAACCAATTTATGGACACAGATATTAGTTCAAGATCAGGACAGTATCAAAGAATACATTTTATAAGAAGGTTAACTGACTATACAGATATCTCTAACCAGAAAACATGTTTCCACATAGTGGCAGCCAATAAAATAGATATAATTAAACCAAAAACTGAGTCACTCTCCCAAGCAAGCAGTAAAAATTAATGCTTACAAATCATAAGAAGAGCAATGGTTTCTGTTTTTCCCAAATCAAATAAAGTACTCCCTTCACAACATTTACAACACTCTGGGGCCTAAACTTTAGGCACAGATAAAGTATTCCAAAGAAAATGGGCCACAGAAGATTAAAAAGCATAATCAATAGGAAATCCCTAGGCTGTAGAGTCATACATTTTGAGTATTCCTATGTAACCCCAGAAGATTACAGTTATTAAAGACAATATTTTTGTACCTGACACATTTGCCTTCCACTTAAAAGCATCTTGGGCGAATATTATTATTATTATTATTATTATTATTACTAACACTATGACCACTCTGACTGCTACTACTGTTACAAAGAATAGATCATACGTCTGCTTTGGGTTATAAAGAACTGTACACTACTCGCTCCTTTTAAAGAGATTGATTGCCTTCAGCTATGACAGAGTTACAATGACTGACATCTGAAATCCACTTAGGAGTGGTTTGCTATTGGGAGCTCAAAGTATTGATCTTATTTTTGCAGTCACAGAACAAAACTGTTTTCTTTGTCCAGGTTCCCATAAATGAAACATCTGGGCATAGTGATAATGTTTCTTGCTGGAGAAATTTGTTCCTTGGGTATTCTGAGTAGTTTGTGTATCAAATATGAATCTAAATACAGCTGCTAAGACCTTCTGTCATGCTTTTCTCTAGCTCTTCCACTTTCTCATCAGTCTTCTCAACACAGGCTCTACATGCCAGGATCTGAAGAGCATAGCTTATGTCACATCTTAAACAGTTGCATGAAGAAATTATGCTCTAAGAAAATCTTGCAATAGTTTGACAGGGAAGCTAAGCACATGTATCATCACATTTCTTTCAGTGATACCTGACTATGCCTGCATTGTCTAATTATAGTAATTGGAAAGAAAGAATCACTTAATGGACCACCAATCCATATTCACAGAGACACTGGAAAAGAAAAATCCATTGTCTCTAAGTTTTATTTACTGTTTGTAATCATCTAAGAGAACAGGCTCTTAACTATGGGAAACTGTCTTCATGGCTGCTGTTCTTTAATTTTGGGGATACTACCATTTTCTTATCAGGAATTCAGTCAGAACTGTACTGCTTTTGGCCAATGATTACAGAATAAGGCATACTTATGAAACAACATCAAAATCAATTGTGAAGAAGAAAGTACAGCCAGGGAGAACATTTTCATTAAAGATAATGTACTAATCTCATTTTCCTTAAGTTATCACACAATTTCAGCAAAACTTTCTAGCAGTATCTGTAACTTCACATCTGATTGCTGCAATGGTCAGTGAAAATAGTTTCTAGAAATTAATTATTTAAATAGACTTTGGATAGTTATCCTTTATTCTTTCGCTTCAGAGAATAAAGAGGAGAGTAGAAGAGCATCAACTTTGTGCTCAGCCTCAGGAAGACATGGGTTCAAATCCCAGCTCTGAGTCTTACTAGCTGTGCCATCTTGACAACGTGCTCATATCTTTTTTGCCTTCTCTGTGAACTGGAACAATTGTATGTTTCTGGCAAGTTTATAAGAATTGAGTAATATAGGGTGCCTGGGTGGCTCAGTTGGTTAAGTGGCTGCCTTCAGCTCAGGTCATGATTTCAGGGCCCTGGGACTGAGTCCCGCATTGGGCTCCCTGCTCAGCAGGGAGTCTGCTTCTCCCTCTCCCTCTACCCCTCCCCCTGCTTATGCTCTCTTTCTCTCTCTCAAATAAATAGATAAAATCTTAAAAAAAAAGAATTGAGTAAGATAATGTAGACAATGGATTTAGCATAGCATTCAATAAATTATACTAGTAACATGTTACCATCATTCTTAATTTGTGATAATTCCAGTATAGGAGATAGGTTATGAAATAATGTGGATTATCTTGGCCAGTGGCTTTTTAAGACTATTAGATTTTCATTATTATCTGTGTATGAGTACTTTGAGAACAAGTTTTCCTAAAGATTCAATTGAGTTTAGGTAAGGAGGTAAGGAATTTGATCAAATAACTTGATCAAAACCCATCAATCAGTTAAATCAACAGTCTACTTTTAATAATCATAATACTCACACACTATTGACCACATGATCTAGCTTAGTATCTGTACATGTATTGTTTTATATTCAAACTGTAGTCATGAAAAAGTGTTACATATGTGACATTTATAGAGGTTCTTTCAGTTTTTACTTAAACTGAACTTTATCCGGTGTGGCTACCTTTTAGAATAGGAGACATAAGGACAAAGATACTGAGTCACACTGAATGGTCCTGTAACAGATCCTGCCGTCTGTGACTGTGTCTATTAATGGTCTAAAAACACTATCCTTTAATTCTGATATTCAAGATTACATTAGAAAAAGCAACAGTCTTAATCCAATGTGTATTCTGGTTTTTTGTTTTGCTTTGCTTTGCCTTTCACTCATTTTCTCAGGTAGTTTTTGCTGCCAAATGTGTTTTGTGAATATCTCTGTCTCAAGTGATTACAATAACTGAATTCACAGAAAACATTATAATCACTTCCACGCCACCTACCTCATAACCTCACTCTCTCCTCTAATCATCTGATCTACATCTTTACATACCTGAAACAGCCATCCCTGCAAACGCCATTTATTCATGGAACGGACTACAATTCTGCTCATATTCTGTGTTTTATAATATATATATATATAATGCATATTTATAAATGTATATATACAAATATATATAATTTATAAATGTGTATATATATACATTTATATATATAAGATAGAATATACAATATACATATACATAACAGTATAATGAATATATATATAATAAAATGACACAAAGATACATATAGACAACTCACGTACCCAACTGCCTAGTTTTTTTAATAGATCTTAACATTATTTCATTTTTTTCTGTCTTTCTTCTCCTGTCTTTCCTTGTCTTTCCCCAACTCCTTCCTTCCATTTTTAGAAATGAAACATTTCAGATACAATGAAATCTCTTTTTCCCCTATGTTCCCCTGTCAGATCTTGTCTTTCTTCCCTCGTGTAAGAACCATCCTGAGATGGATTATTACCACATTTATGCCTACTTGTACCCTGTTACTATGCATACGTTTCTTTTGTATAATTTTAAAACTCTATATAAATGATATAATCCCATAATTTACCTTTTTTTGCTAAATAACATATTTGAGATGTATTTTTATTACCATTATATACTAATAATTCTTCAGTAAATACCTTTGTATGTTTCCCTCTGACTTCTAGTGTTCATATTCTAAAGTCAAATATTTGGATTTGAAAGGTGTGCATAGCTTGAACTACATTAGATAGTCTGAACCTACTGTACCAATTTATACTCCTAAAATCAGGGTAGGGGAATTCTAGTGTCTCTACGTCTTCTTCAATATTTGGTTTTGTCTTACTTTTTTTTTTTTTAAAGATTTTATTTATTTATTTGACAGAGAGAGAGCCAGCGAGAGAGGGAACACAAGCAGGGGGAGCGGGAGAAGAAGAAGTAGGCTCCCAGCGCTCCCAGTGGAGCAGGGAGCCTGATGCGGGGCTGATCCCAGGACCCCGGGATCACTCCCTGAGCCAAAGGCAGACGCCTAACAACTGAGCCACCCAGGCGCCCCAAGGTTTTGTCTTACTTTTGCACTTTTATCAATCTGACGGATGTATAATGATATCTCATTTTTACTCAAAACAGATTTTATTCCAACATGGTTCCTGTCTTCAACATGGTTCCTGTCTTCAAACACATACAAGATTTTGTATCTTGTAGGGATCACAATAAGCCCCTAACCCATCGTATCCAATGGATACTTTTCAATCTTTCATTCTCATTAGCATTTGAGACAGCTGACCACTTCTATCCTCAATATTGAGTCACTGATGTTTATTAAATGAATAACTTACTAAATGAATACACGTTGTTTAGTATTTGATGAAAGAAGCAATCCCTCAATCAAAAAGGCAAAATAACTGTTTTTCCTTTCTTGCAAACTCAAGTAAAAATGTATTTTGTAAGATATTAGTTGAATGCCTACAAAGTTCTAGTACATATGCCAGACATAAAAGATTTAGCCTTTCAGTATGGAACAGAGCCTACAATAATGTATACTTAAAAGACATGTGCTTAATAATAAAATAAACTAGATTTATTTTCCTTGTAGTACCTGTTATATTGCAAAAGTTACATATACTTAAATACTTCTTTACTGTCTAACTCCTCCTGTAGAAACTGTGTGCCAAAGAGCATGGACCTTATCTTCTTTACTTTATATCCCAAAGGCACAGAGTACCACCTGACACCTGACCCATATTACAAAGTCAATGAATGTTTGTCAAACATATGAACAAATTGGAAAGTAGAAAATAACTTCTATAAAACCTTTGTTCTAATAAAGGTTCAAATGAAATTTAAGATTTTTTCTTCTTTATCCAATACCTTTCAGTGATGACTAAAAAGATGGTCTAGAGCTTAAACCATGTGGAGGAGAATGGGTAATTATCAGTATCCCCAAAATACGGGCATTTTTCTGAGAATGAGTGGGCACAAAAAGAATGTGGGTAAAACCCTATACCTCTTCATTTGGTTGTACAAACACAGAGATACTGATATGTGTGCTGAGTCTTCCCTGGGCTGACCTCACAGGAGTGGATCCTAATGCTGTCTACGGGCATTTGTAGACTGTTTTCCAAACTCCTCCACCCCACAGGTGGCATGATTTCTGAATCATCAGCAAAAAGTCTCCTTGTCACACAAAACACACTTCTACATGCCTAAAATGTAGCAATTTAAACATCGTTGCTTTGACTTAAACTAAATTAGGCCTCTGGTTCCATTAAAATGCAAAATGTTATAGAAAATATAACCTTTTATGTCTTACCCTTTCAAATACAAGACATATTCCCTCCTTACATACACAAAACTCTCACAGGTGCTCAATAAATGTCTATGGCCTTAGTAACATATGACATCTCAGGATGCTGTTCAAAAAGGATTTTTGGGTAAGAGGGAAAGTATAAAATCTTTAGGCTTCCAAAACTGGCAAAGATATAAGAACTGGTGCGGGTGGCAATAAAACGAAGTTCAATGTGCCAGATACTTTGATAATCAGCCTTGCCTACTTTGGAATGATCCAGAATGCTTTTATAGTAATATATCTCAAGTTACTGGTTTAATATTTAACATACCAGTTTCACCAGGTGGAAAAAATGCTTCAAGAGAAATAACTGTAAAACTAAGAAACACATTGAACCTAGGATTTTGTTTGTTTGTTTAATTTGTGAAAAATCAAAGCTACTTCCCAGAATCAGGGCTCTGGTCACTTTGACTCCGCAAAGTCCTCCTTCATTCAAAAGCCCCAGGGACACCCACTTTAGAACTTTCAGAACATTTAAAAGGAATCCAGATAGGCTGGTCTTTCATAATAACAGACCACCTAAAATCCACAGACATGACAGTAATTCATTTTCAGGACAAACCACCTTTATTCCCAACATGGAGAACCAACCTCCACAAAGTCTCAGGGACAGGACTAGAACCTTGTGCACACTAAGTGGCCATTTATTATTGGACAGTCCATGCCAATAGATGAGTTATTATTATGCTGCCAAGTCCACTTCCAGTCTTGAGTCACCAATAAACCCCAGAAAATGTAAAAGCCTTCAAACAAACTTTACACAACGGGGTTGAGATTTGAGGGCAAAAATGGGTTTTTTTGAAGTTTATGGGGAAAGGTTTACAGGAAACAAGTTCGCTAACTCTCTGCCACTGTCACACATTCTCTAGACACATCTATTCACCTAAAAATGTATCATCATGTAAACATTTACTGAATGAGTATTTTTCTTGAAAATTTGAAATTCTTTCCATAAGAGAGGTATTGATCTTTAATACCTGATCCTGGCTGGCTCCTAGAGATATTTAGCTTGTTACGATGGAAACCTGAATATCACTACAAGCACATCAAAAGAAAGGCGTTAGACAAGTGTGAGGCATGAAAGCCACTATTTTTAAATGAAATGTTATCCCCTGAATTGCATTGTGTGAGAGATTGCAAACATCATTTTCTGAAAACTTTCATTAATATCTCACAGAGCACTCATCAGTATAAAGAATGAATGTGCAGGATCTCTCTTTCAGCTAAAAATGTGACATGCAGACAGTCATAGAATAAGAACCCGAACAAAAAAAAAAAAAGAAATATCTGATGGATCATAAAGTTTTTGTTTGCTTCTGATTGCTTATTTGTTTGGTTTTTTTTTAGCCAGCTGCAGAGAAGGATTTGATTTAAGAGTCAGCAAGATAGGTGGATAAATAATCCCCCCATGTGTGAGATATCAGAAGGAGGAGGCCAGCAAATTCCACTTCCAGAAAAAGCAAAGATAATAAAAGTTCTTGACTGCTCCACCATCAATACAAACTAGCCTAAAAGAAAATGTTCAGACTTCCAGATCAGTTAATAATAGCAGATGCATTCCTCAGGTTTGGGGAAAAGTCATTCATATTTTAAGATATGGATCTTTTTGGAGAAATTTCAGGTATAGAAATGGAAATGATAGGATCCCATTTTAATTTAAAAGAGTTAAAAACATTTTTATCTCTAGGAACAGTTGTTTTTTTTTTTTTTTAAAGATTTTATTTATCTATTTGACAGAGATAGAGACAGCCAGCGAGAGAGGGAACACAAGCAGGGGGAGTGGGAGAGGAAGAAGCAGGCTCATAGCGGAGGAGCCTGATGTGGGGCTCGATCCCATAACGCCGGGATCACGCCCTGAGCCGAAGGCAGACGCTTAACCGCTGTGCCACCCAGGCGCCCCAGGAACAGTTTTTGATATAAGCAAATAAGGAGTTGGAAAAGCACTGGACACACTGGCTGAATGGAAGCGTGAAAGCATCTGTTGCATGTTGGGGGGATGGGGTGAGCTGGGGACACAGGGGCATGCAGAAGAGGGTGAGGAGTCCCAGTAAGGCGGGAAACAAGATGCAAGCTTCATGTACTTCCCCTATTCACAAGAGGCTTTTTTTTTAACCTGAAAACAAAGGGAAATAAAACATTTAACATGCCTGTAACATAGTAATTTCAGTTCTGTAATAAAATGAGAGATTTTATATTTATTTTACTCCAGGAAAACAGAAAAATTACCATTTGAAAAAATATTTTGATAAGGGAGGCCCCCGGGGGAGGAAGGGAATGGATGGAAACAACAAATGGCTCTAGAACTAGTTTCTTTATTAAGGAAATAAAAATACAGGGCATTAAATTAATTTCAAAATGCAAATAAATATGTGTTATTAACATGATTATGTCCCATGCAATACTTTGGGCTTACTTTAGCCAAAAAATTACTTGTTGTTTATTCAAAATTCAAACTTGACTTGGCATTCTGTCTTTATCTGGCAAACTACCTGGATTAGAATTTGGGTAGGAGAAAGCAGAGATGAGTGCTGGTGAGGAAAAAAAAGAGAGAGAACAGACGAAATGGTAGTCGGCCACATCAACCAAGGCGAGGGTGAAGGGGGACAGTGAAATCTACTCTACAGTTTTAAACTAAATGCTATATGGTGCCACAATGTACCCCTTCTCAATTAGAGCCCATACTCCATTGAATAGCCACTACATAAAGCTTATGTAAGAGTTGGATGGGCTGAACGGTTAACATAAACGAAATTATAGGGGGGGAAGAGAGAAAAGAGCAAAGACTACTTTAAGGTGATAATTTACAAAAGTCATGTGTGGTCTTGATATCAGCATGGCTAAAATTGGAGGTGCAAACGTCACCAGGACCTTCTCTCTCTAGTTCTTCAGAACGTGCTCCACTCTCAAGGTGGCAAAATGGCTGGGGCAACTCCTATGTTCCATTTTTCATGTTTAAATTGAGTAGAAAAGCTTATCTATTCTCCTTCAATAGTTCTAGAGAAGTTTCAATGAATTGCTTTGGTTTTATTTGCATTGCACTCTTATCCCTAAATTAGACAATACGTACAGGGACAAAATGTTCTGACCCGCCAGCTCTGAGCTGAAGACCCATAGCTGGAGACCGAGACAGAGTCATCTCACACTGAAACAACTGAGAAAGACAATGAATTCTGAGATGAAACTGGGCTCTTATTCCAAAAGAAGGGTTATCAATGCTTCATGGCCCAAAAACAAGCAAGCAAGCAATCAAACAAACAGCAATTATCCACTATAAGTTTTAAACAGTCCATTTGATTTAGATTTTAAGAGCAGGGCAATAGTGATTGACATCAGGTTATGCAAATTTTTCTCCATTTTCTTCACTGTAAGAGTCTGAACTTGAACAACTTATCTTATAATCCCTTTTACCTTGCTATAAAACCTGTCCCACATAAGTGCTTTAATAAAAGCAGAATGAATAAATGAATGAATAAATAAAAGCAAATGCTATGTTCTAGACATGCAGATTTTATAAGTTTCTATACAAAGTATTAAAAGAACTGAGCCAACAGAACAAACCTTAGGCCTTAAACAGATCTTCTGTTTAAGTTAATCATATATGTGAGATGGCATATAAATCCGCAGGGAAAAATGTGAACCTCAAAACTCGTATCTCTAGAAACATTTGAGCTGGGAGACCACTGTGCCACTTAATTGTTGAAGTGACTTTAAACTAGTTACTCATCCCTGGAATAGGAAGAAAGTTACCTGACAGGATTGTCATGATGATTAAATAAGCTATGTATACGCAAATGTTGACCAGTTTATAAACTCTATGTGCATTGGTTTACACCAGGGCAGATCTGGGAACTAGCCCAATACCAAACACAGTAGAGACGCTTATTAAATGTTTCTTTAACAGAAATCTGAGTACAGAACATTAAAGAAACTTATTCTGGAGAGAGAGAGAGTAAGAGAGTCAGTGGAGTGGGGAGAGAGAGAGATATAGGCGCATTATATTAAGTAGTAAAAATTTATTATCCTTTCATATTCAAACATTTTTAAAACTCCATTCTGATTCTATAAATAAGCATATGTCAGATATGTCAGGAATACATCAAATTTTACTGTGTATTTAAGATTTCTATTTTTTTCGCCATTTGCTCCTTCTCATTAGATCGAGCAATTGAAATATATTTTGCTTGTGGTGCAGTTTTCTATTATGGATATGTAATAAGACTGACAAAGAAATGAGAAACTAAAATTGTAGTTTTCTCTTCTCACCCCCATTCTTTTCTCTCATCCTTTAAGGAAGATCTACAAGAACTTTGTGTCTCTGTTATACGATTCCACAGAGAAAAAAGTTCCCTATCTTTACAATATTTGTTAATATAAAAGAATTTTTTTAATGGCCAGAAAACTTTGTTAAGTCTAATTTAATATGACTATATTTCTACAGGTTTTATTTAATTGTTAAACTTTCTGTGTCAAGTAATACTCCTACCATCTATAATAAGTCCCACGTGATTATATAAAACCATGGTATAAAGCCCACTGAAATTCCAAGTATACCAACTTATTTATATGTATAAAAAGTTCTCAGATCTGTGAATTGGAGTTATTGATGATCAATATGAATTATGATAATAAATAATGAGAACAGAAGTTTAAAATCAAAGGCATGTTCTTGTAGTTAGGACTATAAGAAAAAAACTTCTAATATTAGTATGACTGGCATTTGGATGGTTTACTATTAACCTATTAGTTTTTACTATATGCATATCATTGAACTTGCCACAAGCCAGATAATACAAATAGTAATATTAAAAATCTGCGTTTGATTAGAAAAAGTCATTTACACTTATGAAACAGATCAGAAATGTAGAAAGCTTTTCAAACAACTGAAAATTACCAACAAATCTACCACACAGACAACCCTTAATAGTTTAGAGTATATGCTTCTAAACCATTTTCTACATACAAACAAATACATATCCCCACACATGTCTCCTGTGTGCGGGGAGGGTGGCTATAAGGTGGGTGTTTGAAGGATAGAGAGGTATTAGAAAAGGCTGTCTTACAAAGTTGATATTAGAGAAGCTGAAAGCCAGGATACATGTGGCCAGCACACGCAGGACAATGGGGAACGTGATGTGAGAGGAGGCAAGAGAATTCAAAAAAATGAATTTTGCCAGTAACAAGAGTGAGCTTGGAAGTTCATTGTCCCGCAGAACCTCCAGATAAGATCCCAGCTTGATTTTGGCCTTGGGAGACACTGAAGAGAGGACCCGGTTGAGTCTACAGAACTGTGAGATAACAAACAAATATTTGTCACCAAGCATCTGGTAATTACTTATGAAGGAATAGAAAACTAAACAAAAGGGAAGTTATTAGGCAAAGAAGTGTCAGAATTGGTCTGCATTTTATTTTATTTTATTTATTTATTTTTTATAATAATTTTTTATTATGTTATGCTAGTCACCATTGGTCTGCATTTTAAAACGTTCCCTCTTTGGGAAAAAGAAGAGAAGAGGGGAGGGAAAGGGAGAAGAAGGGAGAAAGAAAAAGAGGGAGAGAAAGAAAGAAATCCTGAGTTTATGCAGAAAAAAACAGAAAGACTAATTGGGAAGACTCTGTAGTAATCTAGGACAAAGAAGAGAGGAGCTCAAACAAAGGATAAAGAATGTGGTGATGGAAATTAAACTAAAAATGTCCATGAGGAAGGAATATGCTACTTTATTTACTCATTCAAACAAGGACATTTCAGCAAGCGTACTAGCAAGCAGAGATATAAAGGATTGTGCTGAAAATCTTCCATCCTCCTTTCAGAGCCAATCTCTGGGTTTCTGGAGGCCGATCTGTGTGGACTCCAGGTAGGGATTTCTCTGGCCTCTGGTTCTAACTTGGATTTAACCAAAGGGGAGCACTGGTAAGAGACAGGAAGTAGAAAAGAAAGTGAACTCAGAGTACTTATTTTCATTTCCTCCCAGTGGAACACTGTGAACTGGCCACAACAGTTAACTAAAAGTTTTAACTCCTATTGGGTGGCCCAACCCCTTCCCTCTTCTCGGTCTGGCACCTGCTTCTTCCTATTTCCCCCTTCAGACCTAACAGTGGGTACTAGGTCTGGAAAACTGCATTATCCTAGTTTATGACCACTTCATTTTAAACAGTGCCATTGCAAAAATTAAGTCAACTGACACGAGCTTTTACAACAAATAAAAGTGTATAAAGAGACAAAGACCTACTCTTGGAAAATGTCAACATTTTCTATATTAAAAAAATATAATGCAATTTGTATTTCTTGAGACAGGCCTATATACACTGTTACACATTTTCTCAATGGAGAAACTGAGGCTACGGAGGAGAAAGAGTGTTTGCCCCACTGTCACACCTCTAGAAAGTAGTAAAAAACAAACAAACAAAAAAACCAACCACAAAAAGAACGGAAATGGCAACAGTGTCATCACTTCTGAACTTCTGAGTAATCAAATATGAGCACATGTGATATTCTTTGGATTTAGTAACATGGAGATTATTTTGTTTCCTTTTTTTTTTTGCCATTATAAACAATTCTGCAACAAATTTCTTACACATACACAGGACATGCTCGTCTTTTTATAGAAGTGAAAGAGCTAGATGAATATGACTATTTTAAAATTAATAAATAATTCCAGTTTGCTCTCCATAAAAGATAGACATTTATACTCCCATCAATAACATAGGACAAGTGTCTATGTTCCATTAAACCTTTTCAACAAGGCTATCAGTCTGTCTGATGTTTTGTCAGTCTAAGAAAATTAATATTATTTTATTTGTGCTTATATGCATTTGATTACTAGAAAGGGAGAAATTCTATGCACATAACCACTGAACATGAATCTGATTTTTAAAAAAAATCACAAGAGAAACTCCGTAAGAGATGGCTTCTTTTTTTTTTTTTTAAAGATTTTATTTATTTATTTGACAGAGACAGCCAGCAAGAGAGGGAACACAAGCAGGGTGAGTGGGAGAGGAAGAAGCAGGCTCCCAGCGGAGGAGCCTGATGTGGGGCTCGATCCCATAACGCCGGGATCACACCCTGAGCCAAAGGCAGACGCTTAACCGCTGTACCACCCAGGCGCCCCAAGAGATGGCTTCTTAATAGTTTTTGTGAAGTATGGCTTCATACAGAGGTTCACACAGTATCTTTAAAACACTATCTCTTTATGTTTCACTACGTCCTCCACCCAAGATTGGCTTCACATTGACCAAGTTCTGTCATGGAACAAATTCAAGCAGTAAGTCTATTATTTTTATCTATTAATTGAGCAACTCCAAAAAAAAAAAATGGAACATTTATTTTGAAATAGTTCCCAGAAAAACCCCAGAGCTGGCTTTCATTGGTTTGGCTTCCACCACATGTAACATCCCCAAATTCTGCAGTGTGATTGGGAGGGTCTGGTGCTCTGATTGGGCAGTCAGGGTTCTATGCCCGAGTAGCTGAACCCATCCTAATCAAATGCACTTGGTCTAGAATAGAAGAGAGCTACTAAAAAGGTTGCATCCTGAACTATCTCAAGAATGAGTACATTTGAGCCATTTCTATCTGATCCATAAATAAGGAATGCTGAAAGTGCTGAACATTCTTTCACAAAACCAGTAGTATTTTCATTTTCTTCTCTTGAGGCACAAGTGGCTCATTAGCTTCAGAAAAACGCATTAGTATTTAGTTGTAATTTAATATGAACCTTTCATGGTCAACCATTATTAAAGCCAAAGTGATTATAGTGAAACACTAATTGTCTCCAAATGTCCTCCATCTCAGGGGTAGATACAAGTAAGAGAGGGAAGTGCTTGCAATTAGCTAAAGAAAGATAGCGTGTGTGGCAGGTAAGGTGGCACCTGCTCTGAGTTAGGATGCTTATTTGGAAAAGCAGTGAGTAAGACTGGGTATTATTATAATATACAGAGCCAATGGAGACAACTTAATGAATATGTGGTAAAGTAAAGCCATAAAAGCACAGGCTGGCAAAAAGCTAATAAAAAGGTAACCGATAGATTCACAAAAATGACCAGAGACCAGAGCATGTATTAATCAATGTGGATGGGTACATTAGAATGCATGTCCCTAATTGTATTCCTTAGAATCACAGTTTCCACAGGGTGTGGAGAGTCCCTTGATAAAAAAGGAAAAAAAAAAAAAAAAAAAAAAGGATTCATTGGAGAAATAAATAAGGTTTAAAAAATCTTAGTGAACTGAAATTAAAAAGGTTTCTTTATTCCACGGCATCTCTAACTAGGTCCTAAGCATTTGTTCCTAACTTCTTGGCTGCCGGCCCAAAGACCCAAGAAACAGGCTGCTGTTGACACTGGTTGGGCTGAGATCAGAAAGAAGTAGGTATTGGGATTGCCTAAGGTCAGCTCGTACTAAAGCTAAGTTAGATGTTACATATTAGGTTCATTTTACTTCTGAAAGATCAGACCATGGGCAGTCAGAACAGTGGATTAGATACAGACATAAACCAAGCTTTGACTCAGTAAGCCTTTGGGCAAGGCACGGAAAGATTCTGAATACTCTCTGAGGACATTCTTCCACGTCATTCTGAATGACTTCCTTGATCTGCCTTTTCTCTAGTCCTTCTCATGGCCTGATTCATTGTAAGAAGGTGTAATCCTTTTTACCAAGGTAATAACAGAGTTAATAACTTACACTTATAGAGTATTGACTACAGGTGCCATTCTAAACCTTCAATGCATTAATTTATTTGATTGTCAAACCACTCTATAAAAGAGGTAGTTTTATTAGTGTAATGGAGGAAAATGAATAGCAGGGAAATTAACTAAATTGCATGAGAGATGGAAGTGGACATTAAAAGCTGGCAGGCTAGCTCCAAAGTGTATATACAACCACGTCGCCTTCTTGTTTAGGTAACATCAGAGTTTCCAATATCTGCTTTACATTAAAAATCAACAATAAAGACTTCAGACAAGTCCTAGGAAGAGGCTTGTCTTTCTTAAAATCCACTGCCCGGAAGGCAGGAAGAGGCTTGTGTCCAAGCACAGAGATTAAGACATTATTCAAATATATGAAACTCACAATTTCCTCAGGACAACATATGGCCTCTTCAGCCACAGATTTCTGCTCCTGCTCCAAATTTTATAAGTTATATATATTTTGTTCTCTGTATTCCCCCCTTTTCCATTCTAAAGCATTAAAAATGTCCCTTATAATATTTTGCTTCTAAAACTTTAGCACTTTGCAAGCAGAAAACACTTTCAACTGCCCTTACACCTTATTTCTAAATGTATACCTATTGCCAAGATTAGGCAACCAAATTGTTCAGGAGGAAGGAGGCAGGGAGGTCATCTCTTGAAGATCTAGAGGAGGAGAAAGGGACATGCTTACGCATAAGGGGCTGGCACTTTGCTCAACTCATCTCTTCTCTGTGCTGTGGTGTGGGGTTCAGAGGGTAACAGCTATGGAGCAGAAGTGGGGAGAACGAAGCGAGGTATGGGGCTCTCAGCTTCTGCAGGGTGTTCTGTTCCCAGCATGGCCCAAAAGCAGTCACCGAACTTCAAGGGAGTTCATGGGAATGTCTTAGTGATAACCACCCAAGACTGTGGCTATCTTCCCTAACGGTTTACTCTTGTAAGTTTTGGGGATATTTCCACAAACCTACGGGAGTTAGAAAGGAGGTCAAACAAGTAATGGAAAACTGGTTATTTCTACCAGCCTACCACATTAGTTCTCAACTGTGATTTTCCTTCCCAGGGCACACTTGGCAATATCTACAGACATTTTTGATTGTAGCAATTGGGGGTGCGCTGTTGCTACCGGCATCCAGTGGGTAGTGACTGTCCACCTTATGAATTAAATAGTTGTTTTCCTAGCAAAATGAGTTTATTTGGGAATAGTGGAGGAACTGTAATTAGAGACAAGTAAACTAAAGCAAACCACAGGCAAGTCAGATGAGACAACGGCAAGGTCAGCTTCTAGTAGGTTTTAGGAGGAAATTGGGGATGGCTGTTTTGAATAAAAGTTCAATGGAGAAGAACCAGTTTGAAGTTGTGACAACTTCTCACTGGCTGCAAGCTATTGTGGCATGTTGTTGTTGGGGCAGGGATAGATCTTCCTTTTCTTAAAAGCAGGAGATAAAATTTCTAGGAAAAAACATCATCCTTTGTCAAGACAATTCTTATCTTCCTACTGGATATGCAGGCTGCAAGGAGAGGTACATGCACAAAAGCTTCCCATTTAAGGCCTTCCAACCTGATTTCAAGTGAGGTTTTCTCTACTCATTTTGACTAGACCAAGGATGCTGTGAAATACCCTACAATACAGAGGGCAGCCACTGTAACAACAACAACAGCAAATGACTGGCTCAAAATGTCAACAGTGTTGAGGCTGAGAAATTCTAAAGTCCGAGCAGCAAGGGGTTCTAAGGTTGACTTAGTTTAATTTCAAAGGAGGGGAGAAAGTAAGAGAAACATCTCATTTTTTTCCACACTCAAGACTATGGGTGGTATAGAGAAAAAGTACCTTACACTCTCTTTATTTGCTTATAAAATGAAGCCATGATACACAGTGTTAGGAGCAACAGGGAAAATTATATGGTCAGTATCAAAGAAATAGACCAACCTTGACCTGGCCATCTCGACTGCTGTCAGCAATGCAGAACAGACTGGGCATCATAGCCTTGATTTAGGCAGCCTGACGCCATAATCCCCAGGGAGCTTACCAGAATGCAGCCAACTACCTCCAGGCAGCTCAAGGGCTTACCTGTGGACAAGCCCAGATACTGCCAGCCAATCAGCAACATCCAGTGAGACTTTGTTCAAAGAATAGGGACAGTTCAAAGTCCTTCCTCCCCTCCACCTCATTCTCTAGAGCCTTTTAACTCTCTTCTAGTTTAGGTGAGGGGCACAGTGGTAAAATTTCCCATTCATCATTCCATGGTGAGCCTCTTGGGTTTTTCTTTTCTATTAACAAAAGTGTATCAGTATTTTCTGTAAATCCAAAAATGTGTGATAGAATTAATAGAGGTGTCAAGGAGAGAAAGAGTTCACAGGAAAGAGTTTAAGATAAAATATTGAATCCGTTTTGAAGGACATTTACATTCTACCCTTTATCCTGTTAAAAAGGTAGAACAAGGGAAGGGATTTTAGGAAACACAAAACTAAGCTAAGCAACAGGAATCTAAGATAGCACTGAGCTAAAATATTACACTGATGATAATTATGTGAATAAATATAAAATTAAGATTTATTGCTCTGTAGGGACACTTGGATAAGAAATTAAGTAAGATTTGATAGCAATACTTAAAATTAACATCCTGAGATGATTTTTGAGGGTTTGATAAAATTACTTTTTAAAATACTAAATCTATGGCAATTTATACTGTTAAAGTATATCTTAAAATTAATGTTTCATGTTTGATATATGAATAGAAGCATTGTGAATAAGGGTTGATATTGTGGGTCCTCAGAGCCACAACTTGTTCTTCCAATATAAACTACAATATTGTCAAAATGCATAGGATTCAGGGAAATATTAATCTGTATCTACAACAAATGGCCACAGGCAAGGTAAAGGGGAGCTTAATCTATGCAATTTAAACATGAAACCATTTTGACACACTCAGATGAACTAAACTCATTTTATACTTGGATATTTGTAATCATACAATGCAATTTTCATGACTGTAAAACATTAACTATAGATCAACAACTCAGTTTGGAAATCCTGACCCTACATTTTCAAAATGAAAAGACCCAATGTTGAGGTATAGGGAAGACAAGTATTTGGGCAATTATCAATCAATCATTCTGCAGGGAGTAGCTAACTGTTCCCTGCCATCTATGAAAACTATTTAAATCCCAAGAAGTTAGGTGAAATTCCATCAACCGTATCATGGAGAAGAACTGCCCCTCTCCTCATAACGTTACAATCAGTAGTATGCATTCTTCTCTCTCGACGACACTAACTGGTTAATGTCATTTGGATTTAGGTTACCAAACTACCCAGGCAGTATAAAATCTTTAACCACTTCTCACCACTTACCTATATAAAAACAAACGATAAACAAACAGACACAAAATGAAACCAGACAAACACATCAATCTCTGGGCACCATTGTATTTGGTTGCTCAAAACCTGGCATGGAAAGTGAGCATTTCTTTTACAGTATAGTTATTATAATTTTGTTCCATGTCTCTTCTCTCCGGAATGTAAGCTTGCCTCGGGTGCAGTGCTGCCTCAATTCAGCCCTATATCCCTATGGCCTGGTACCTATCAGGAGCTCAGAAAATGTTGGCTGAATGAAAGAATTATATATATATATATATATATAATATAATATTTATNCACCCAGTAGGCCATAACAAGGAAAGAATGATGAAGCAATCTGCCTCATCCCTTGCCCTTGGAAATTTCCCTGACAAAAACCACCATTTCTGGGAAATAATACAATGATGATAGAAGAGAAACAGGCAATCTGAACCTTATACCAAAGGGAAGGGCAAGGTCTTTAATAAATTACCTCTCATGTGAAAGATGGTTAGAGGTAGAATTAAGTGTGTTTCCTATAGCCTGGCAGCGGATGTTTAAGCCAACACAGAGTTATATATTTTATATACTGAGAGCCAGTCTTGGCCCCTAGGAACCATCAACTACTGAATTAAATTTAATCACCTATGTTCATTTATTATGGATCCCCAAAAGGCTTTTCTCCATGGTTCTGGGCAGCTGTGTTGGTTTCCCTTCAGCTTTTTCCTAACTTTTTAACCTTGTGGCTATTTTTCTTTCTCTCCAGTTTTATTCATTTCTGCTTAAAAAGTTTTTTTCCTAAGAAAGCAATCACAAGCATTTTCAAAACTGAAAAATACAGGTACTAGGGGGACAGATTCTAATTCAATGTCTTGCTTTTTAAAGTAAATTTGCATTTTTTAAAAAAATACCCGGTATCACCATAAAATCTCTGGGCTCAAATGATCACTATTCATTGTTAAAAATGCAATTTGCTAAAAAAAGAGTAATGAAGCCTGGAGAATTTGGGAGTGTTTAGATACATTCAGACAGTAGCTGAACCAGAGCCACTTAACTATAGGTCATGATTTTTCATTAACCTCTTAATATCCAGCACATTCACCATTGCCCTGCTCCTTCCCCTTATACAAGAGAGTCACTGTTTATTGCTTTCTTAAAGACTTCAGTAAATGAGCTAAATTGTTTTCAAATTATTCAAATAATTGTCCTTTATTTTCTTTGCACTTAGTCCAGTTTGATGTTTTTCATCAATTTATCCTTCCAGAGCAATTCTCCTGCCACACACAGAGGTAAAAGACTTTTGTTCTGTGTCTTAATTATGAACATTGATCACAGTAATGTATTCTTTCATTCAGTGAAAGCCCTAAGTCCTATTGCAATGCCTGACACATAGTAAAACGGCACAGTTCTTGACCTCCAAAAGTGTAAGTTAGGCTGTGGCAAAACCTGTGGTGATCAATGTCATGTAATAACCACATGACCAAAGATGAGAGTTACCCTGATTGCCTGGGGCAGCTGGGCAAGATAGCCAATTCTGACAAAGCTATATAGTCTGGGCTCTGAAGAATGGTTGATTACATTCCACTAAAAGGAAAAAATGAGTTTGTATGTCGTTGTTGTGTATCTGTGAGTGGAAAGGTTATAGAAACTTTGGGGAGAACACAGGATCATGTTTCATTTTGTTTTGTTTTCTGTGTGTGTGATGACACAGTTTGAATTTGACAAAAATACGGCAAATGTGAAAATACACAGTGTTTTTAGGAAATCTCAAGTAGTCTCAAAGCTATTGGACGGTAAGGGACATTTTCCTTTTTCTTTAAGAAATACCCAGGAGGTACCATACCACTTTAATTACCACTGCTTCGTAATATAACTTGAGATCTGGAATTGTGATACTACCAGTTTGTTTTTCTTTTTCAAGATTGCTTTGGCTATTCAAGGTCTTTTGTGGCTCCAAACAAATTTTAGGATTGTTTGTTCTAAATTCTGTGAAAAATGTGGGTATTTTGACAGGGGTTGCATTAAATCTGTAGACCTCTTCGGGTAATATAGAAACAGGTGATGGGGATTAACAAGTACACTTATCATGATGAAAAAGTAAAATAAAATAATAAAAAAAGAATATCCAAAAGGCAAGAAAGAACCACCATAGAAAATTTAAACTATGAAAAATGTATATCTGGTCACTGTATAGAAGATGGAGAGAGAAAGCACTTGGAATTGTGCCTCAATAAAGACAGTGCCGGTAGGAGGAATAGATATATGCCACGTAAATCACTGTAAAATTTATTTTTAATTTAATAGCAGCTCAAGAAACACCAATATTACAAGTGAGTTAAATCTACATTTATGGAACAATGCACCCCATTAAATGTATATATTTATGCAAGTAGCATGGTTTTATGAACCTCACCTTCGACTCAAAACAAGGCAAAATACTTTAAGTATCACTTGGAACATCAGTAAATCAAGATTCCAAAGTTCAGAACTGACAAAATAACACAACTTCTAGAAATTACTTGCAAGTATATAATCCAAAATGCCTATTTAGTAAAAGAAATGTCACAAAACTTGTACATAATATGATCTAACTATCACATATTTCTTTACTCAACAAGCTTTTGATATATACACAAAATTTGTTAAGTTGCTATGTAAAAATATTACATAAGTTATTGTCTTTGGAAGGTGAGGTTATGGGTACTCATTAAATTCTTCTAGGTTTCAATAGGTATGCGATTACAAAAATCATGGAAGGGAAGGAAGGAAGAAGGGAGGAAAGGGGGAGGGAGGCAGGCAATGAGGGAGTAAGAGAAGGAAGGAGTAAGATGGAAGGAAGGAAGGAAGGAATGGAGGGAGGCAGGCCACTGACTTTGTGAATTAGAGGATAAAAATCTTTTCAGTATGTCTATATTCAGTAACTTCTATTATATTTTTTGACATTGAAATAAACTTAAGTTATATTAGTTTTAAGTTTTTTTTGTTTCGTTTTGTTTTAAGCAAAAGGCAATTAAAAGGGTGAATTATTACACGATTTCCCTAATTGGAAAGGGAGGAGATTTGGGGAGGAAAAATAAACTACACAAGAAAGCTACACAAGTAGGAGCTCAATAACTGCTCGTTGAGTGTAGAAACTTAAACTTTTGTGAATATTTGGACCACTTTACAAGACCTTGGACTGTGAGTATGAATTATTGGTCTGCTCTTGTGTGCTACAGTGTATCTTTTTGTCACTCGTGCCAATTAATTGCTCCTATTTCTATGGAAAGGAGCTTTAGTGATTAAAAAAAATGAATTTTTTCAGCAGGTCACCCCTAAGATCCACACACTTGCATGCATGTAGATCATACACACTGCCCCTAAATATGATGGTGTTGTGATCTGCCATCTTTGACCTTTCCTGTTTATGGCATTCTGAAATATAAAGGTCCCAGTATATGCAAACTGAAAACAAGAAAACTGAAACATTTATCCCAGGAAAGACATAATTCTGTTTAAAAAGTTCCACTCATGGGGGCGCCTGGGTGGCTCAGTCGTTAGGCGTCTGCCTTCGGCCCAGGGCGTGATCCCGGAGTCCTGGGATCGAGTCCCCCATCATGCTCCGCCACCAGGAGCCTGCTTCTTCTTCTCCCATTCCCCCTGCTTGTGTTCCTTCTCTTGCTGGCTGCCTCTCTCGCTGTCAAATAAATAAACAAAATCTTTTAAAATAAATAAATAAATAAATAAATAAATGTTCCGCTCACTAATTCTCAATGTTAAATCCTAGTAGAGAAAAGGGGGTTTCATATGATACTATTGAATTCAACAACAAAATAAGAAAGGGTTTATTCATCCAACCGTTCCCACTAATTCTTCCAATGCATTTTTTATTGTTGCTATCCCCCAATGGATGAAATTCAATATGTAAACTATGTGATTTTTTAAAAGATGAATCAGCCGCTAATGTCAAATTCAATGAACTCTGCTGCTGAATTCACATCCCATTATTATAAGAGGGGGAAAATAAATGATGCCCCAAATCTCAACTATTTTTCTCAGAAGCTTTAAGCTGGAAATTAAGGGTAAGTTATTGGAGTGCTTAGGAACCAAATTGATATTTGGAAAATAGAACTCACATAATGATTTTTCCATCCAGTTTATTTATTCTGAATCCAATAGCCATTAATACACTTTAAACTCCAGGGAACTGAAGGAACCAATGTGGAGTTACTTTATTATCTCATTTATAGGGACTATGTGACTTTAAAAAAAGCTGTGATTACAGAAAAAAGTGGCTTTACCCCTTCATTGCCTACTACATAATGTATTTATTTTGGAGAACCTCTCTACCTCCTAATATAAAAATACCACAAACAACACAGAGCTCAAGAAATATGACATATTCTCTTTCAATGCCTTTGACTTTTCTCCAGAAAGAAAATCATCATCCAAGTTGTCACTAACAAAACCTTCTGAAAATGAGAGATCTTCATAAAAGGAGATGATGGGGCTATCTAAGTGATTAACAACACTAGTATTTATGTGCTGTAGTCTAATTCATGGTCTAAAGCAAGAGTGAAATACAATGAATTTGGCCTGCAAATTTCTGTATAGAACACAGCTTGCTAAAAACAGAACTCTGTAAGTCAGTCTACTTGAAAGAAAAGAACCTACGGATGAATCCCTTCCATTTGATACTTTGAACGTTTATCTTATTATTGCTTTCTCACAAAGGGTATACAAGAGCAGCATGAAGCAATGAAAGGAGCAAGGAACAGTAGTTAGGACACACGAGTTCCAGTTCTGTCTCTGTCCTATGCTGAGTGACCTGAAGCAAGTTCTTACCACCTCTGGACCTGAGTTACCTCCTCAGTGACTGGAGAGATAACTGTTAGATTATAATTTCTACTGTCCTTGCAGTCCTGAAAACCCATCTTCTATGAACAAGAAATGCAAACATGAAGTCCTAGAACCATACCATTTGACAAAATACAACTGTACCAGGTGCTAGAGATGAATTATGTTTCTCTCAGGAGCTACTACGATGCTTTGGTCTTAAAGAGGGCACTAATGTAGCCGACAGGTAGACCAAAAGAGGCCCAGGCTTACAGAGTATACATTTGAATTGGTCATCATGACATGAAAAACACTCCAAATAGGTAACGGTACTAAAATAGGTGAGTTATTCTAAATAATTGTTTGGGCCTAGTCAAAGGATGCTTACGTTAATACAAAAATATAACTTTTGCTGATAAGAAATGTGTATGTGTGTATTTTTACAAAGAAATGTTTATAAGACATTTTGTTTCATTTTATTTATGCTTTGCAAAACAAGAAACAATTTTAAAGATTTTATTTGTTTATTTGAGAGAGATTGGCAGCAAGAGCACAAGCAGTGGGGAGGGGCAGAGGAGGAAAGAATCTCAAGCAGACTCCACACTGAGCGTGGAGCCTGACATGGGGCTTGATCCCATGACCCCGATATTGTGACCTGAGACAAAATCAAGAGATGGACGCTCAACCCACAGAGACACCCAGGAGCCTTCTCCAAAGACATATAAATGAAAATCTGTAATAAATAGGGGAGAAGCCAAGAAAATAGTGCCATTAAAAAAAAAATAAGATCTGGAAAATATATATTGGGCAAAATCAGCTGGGGCCTATAATAATGAAAGTAAAAATAACGGTAATGTTAACAATAATAATATCTAACATAAGTGAGTGCTATGTGTCATGCATCGTGATGAACACTTTGAATTATTTCATTACATTCCCCAAATAATTCTATAAGATAGATATCATTACACAATGTTACAGGTCAGGAAAATTGATAATAGTCAATAAGTAAGTAAATGACAGAATGAGCCAGGATGAATATATTGTTTTTCTCACACTGGTATCTATAAGCTATAACCAGAAGAGTTTCTTTGGTCATATTTAATCTGGCTCTGTCCACGGGGCAATCACAAAACTAAGGAAGGTGTTCTTCCCTTGGGTACCTTTCTATCCTCCTTGTTAGAGATGATCACTATGTGTCTAGTTTTTGGTATTTTTTTCACTTTATTTTATTAAGGCATAATATAAAAAGTACATAATTGCACAACTTGATTAATTTTTTTTAAAGATTTTATTTATTTATTTGACAGAGATAGAGACAGCCAGTGAGAGAGGGAACACAANATTAATTTTTACAAAACGTACCCATGCAGATAAACTCAAATAACTTCCACCCAGGTTAAGATGTAGAGCATTACCAGCAGCCCAACAACCTGCCTCATGTCCCTTCACAATCATTGCCCACCCACAGGAAAGTAATCACTATTGTGACCTTTATCACAGTAGACTAATTTTCCTGTTTTATAGCAATATATATTGACATCCTCAGTAGGTACTCTTTTGTAAGTGACTTCCTTCACTCACAATCATATGTGTGTGATTCATCTAGGTTTTTGCAAATACCAGTAGTCTGTTGTTTTCCTCCATGTATAGTGTTCCACTGCATGACTACACCACAGGTTATTTATCCCTTCTATTGATGAAGAACAGTCAAAGCTCTTAGCCCAATTCAGGCTGTTACGAACAATGTTACCATCTGCATTCTTTTCCATTTCTTTTGATGAACAAATGTGGACATGTCTATTGATACACACACTATAATATAGCATCTCTATTCACGTGTGCATACACAATGTTAGGATACATGTTATTTTAGTAGATTCTGCAAACATTTTGTGAGGTGTTTGAACAATATTCCCATTGACAGTATAATTTGCATTTGTTCAAGATGCTAGTCAGCATGTGGTATTGTTATTTTTTAAAAATTTCAGCCATTATGGTGAGTATAGGTGATATCTCATTGATCTCATTGGGATTTTAATTTAATAAAGAATGATTTTGTCAAACTTTACCTATATGTTTATTAATCATTTGGATAAAATCTTTTGTGAATTGCCCATTTTTTGCTATGTTTTTCCTCTAAAGTATTTGTCCTTTTCTTATTGCTTTGCCAGTATTTCTTTATATATTCTAGATATAAGTCCTTTGTCAGGTGTATCTATTGCAAACATCTTCTTTTCCTGCTTTGCACTTTTTTTTCTCTTCATGGTGTATTTTGATCAAACGGAATTCTGAACTCTAATGACATTCTTTTTTTTACATAGTGCTGTGTTTAAGAAATATTTACCTATGTCAAGTCATGAGGATATTCTTCTAAACTACCTTCTGAAAGCTTTATGGTTTTCACTATTAAATGTTACGTGACTACCTATTTATAACACACCTAAATATCTGCATAAAAGGTCATTTTGTCCTTTTGGTTCATAACCCCCCTTAAGACTCTGGTGAAAACTATAAAACTTCATCCTAATCTATAGGAAAAGTGTGGGAGGAGGTTTTACCAGTCACCTTCACTCTGATGATAAATTTATCCCCTGGACTTAATCCTCTGACTCTATGTTATACATCTATAAATGTAGGAATACTGGAATCCAAAAGTGTGCCAAACTAGCAAACTAAGGACAGAAGTGACTGAATCATTCAAAGGGGGCAGGAAATAACTTTTAGGAAAAAAAGGTGGTAACCTAAAACCAAAAAAAGTAAATTCCTTTAAGCCATCCCACAGGATCAGCAATGGTTTCTTGCAGTAGACAAAAGCTTCAATAAGAGAGAAAGCAAGCGTTTGTTTATGACTTTGGCAAGATACACAAGAACTTTAGTAGGCTGCAGCAGTACAAGAAACCCTAGATACTGGCCTACAGTAGCACAGACTCTCAAACCATTGTGGGGAAATGTGGAACATGCCACTAAATACTACATAATGAAAACTTTTAAGAACTATTTAAGGGGTTTACAAATGGTAGTGCTATATAAGGAATCAAAAATAATGAAAAATAAGAGAGAAGACTAGAATATGTGAATGGATCTCACAGCATATATTGAGCAAGTTTTTAGCAACTTCAAGGGAACACTGTTAATTAAAAAAAAAGATACAGTGTTCAGGGATGTTTGAGTGAAATAAAACAGACTGAAGTAGCATATTTATTTAAAACTTCTGGCCGGTACAATCACCATTGTTATAATTATTTCTCAATATCTCATGAGTTTACTTATATACTATATACATATAAGTATACTGATATACTTATATACATAGAGAGATACTTATATCTCTCTATGCTCTCTTTGGGGGGGGGAAGCAAGTGTAAAAAAAAAGGGATTGCACAATGCATGAGAGTTTCAACTCATGAGACATTTTATAACACAAGAGAGAAACTTTAAAGTATTTGAGGCAGTGAATGTTTACCTTGCCACTCCACACCATGCATGCACTGCCAGACATAGCAGATTAGGTTAAATCACTGTGGCATTCATGTGTTCATTCCACATCAATTCCAGTAGAATTAAGTTACCAGGCAAGAATCCTTCAAAACCGGATAATTAGAGGACATACAGACTCTAAAAGCAACAATATATTCCTGACAACACAGGAGGTACTTTTGAGTGACTTAACTAACACAGACTCTAGAAGAAGGTATTAACGTAATTATGCAAGATAATTGTGGGGATTTGGGGATATACATTCATAGGAATGAGATCTGTAATGATGTGGAAAAGATGAACTCATAGGTTAGTCAATTGACTCAACAGTAGAATGGTGTAGCTCAAGGAATACGAGCTCAAGAGACAAATAGGTCTGTTTGCATAACAGCTCACTCAGTGATTAATCTCTCAGGTATAGTTTTCTCATATGTAAAATCACCGTAAAAAATGCCCACATTGCAGAGCTGTTTTGTGAACAATGCGTGTGTAGAATGCCTGAAGAGTAGTCAATGGATGAATGCTATCATTAGGACTAATCATTTCTTTCTCTTTTCATGGATGTCTTTTGCAGTTAGTTATGAAATGGGGAGAGATCCTTGAAATTCCCATCTAAATTAAGAACTCTGGAAAGAAATAAAATAGGACAGTGGGCTACCAACTACTAGAAAAGAAAATGTGGCAGCTTTCAAGTCAGGCTTGTGGCTGCTATTTACTGGTCATGTGGGCTATGGGCGCTACAAGAACTTTTAGCCAAATGTTGGTTTTCTGACAAGTAGCAGGAGCTTTATTTTTGCTGCTTAGTTGACTGTAAAGAGTCACCATCTGTATAAATTGTAATTTTGATATTCCAGAGCCACATTGGAATTGTTCAACTAATTTCCATAAATTTCCTGTAGTGGTCACAATTGTTCATCCTTATCAGTCAGACGCAGAGCTCAATGAAACTACTGGGAAGCCACAGGTGAAATCCTTTCTCAGCCTTCTACATCAGTTCCCCGTGATCCTCAGTCTCAAACCACCATAGAGAATGTTCTGTTTGAGGTACTTCGAGGCACAGAGGCCTCATGAATAATCACCAACAAGAAAGACATTTATTTCAGTGTGAATTCCATCATTAACAATGCTATAAATAATGGCAAGCCAGAGGAAACAGTTTTAATTGGAAGCACATGGGCAAGGATTTTAGGTTTCCTTCTATTTCATTAGGGTGATTTTTGTTTCCACAGTCATTTATTATTGTACCTGACATTTGATGGCTTTATAGGTGACTTTATTGGAGGTTTTATAGAAGACTTAAACAGGCACAGATTAACAAAGAAACAAGTGACAATGCCAAGGAGGGAAGTGATCATCACTGCTTAAGCAAGGAAAGAAGAGGAAAAGGAAGCAGTCTGGCTTCCATGTAGTCTTTCCACACAGAGGTAATGTGAGGACTGAGAAGATGAAGAAAATGGTGCTGGGTGGAGTTAATGAAAATAGCCCATAGAAAATGTTACGCCTTTCCACTTGAAACATTCATCTGAGTATCACACAGCAATGTAGTGATGAATGGGCCACATTTGCTGAGCACTAAGCTGTGATACTAAAGCAGAAAACCAAAGGGTATCACAACCAAAATACCTGCATGCCTTCATGGAATCGCTGCCTGTCAGCATGGAATCAGGACTGATTTTCTAGCATCCCTGCTTTCAATAATTTCGATTTAGATTTATCAATGCACTGACTCTTGAACCATAAGTAAATATATGTTTAAGAATTTCTTTTAGTCTAAATATAGGGTTAACCATTAAACATTTATGTTTTATTTTAATGAGATAAATGAAACAAGGCAATACTATTGTATATACCCAAATTTGAATAACGAAATTGTTTTTCATTTGTATGCATTTTTTTTTACTTCCCTCATTCAAGACTAAGAGATGCCCCGAGATCCATCCCATTCATAAAACATATATAAAATTATTTGGCATTACTTTCATGGTATATACAAATCAATGAAATTGTTTAAAAATCAAAAACTGCAGAATAGGAATAAAAGCTAGTTTTTACTGAGTATAGAATTCCACGCATACTATTCACAATATTATGATTTTGTGCATATATGCATTTAATTAGATATACTATTCAGCATGAACACATACAGGAGTTGTTACCATCCACATTTTACTAATGAGCGAATAGGCTAAATACCATAAATGGCACTGGTTTCTATTACCGAAGATACAGAAATGGAGAGAAACCAAACCCCAAATTATCTGACCTCAAAGCCCAAGATCTTTTCAGCTACTTCAAACTTGGTAAATGCCTGTTACCATGCTGGATATTCAAGGGACTGGTGAAGCAAAATAAACGCTGCCTCGCCAAAATGATCTAAAATATTCATATTCAAATAAAACTCCTTCTTATCCTGTTTGATTAAGAAACCTCTCAGTTGCCAGAAAATTTGTCTATGAAGATATCAACCAAAATTATAATAGAAAAGAAAACAATTTGAAGACCTAATAATGCTATGAAGTTGCTTCATATTTTATTTCAAATAACGAATTAAAATCACTATCCAGTTACCACAAACCATGTACAATCAGCATTTTACTTCAAAACAAAGATTTATACAAAGCTAGGAAATTAGTGATGTTTGGGAGACTTACCTTCAGAGTTTATCAAGATATCAATTTTATTTTTTTGAAGAACAGAGGGTAAGCCTTGATAATTACGCAAAAGATAAATCATCTAGCTATATAATTAACTCAAAATTACGATGGCAATAAAGGTACAGTTAAATTCATATTGATATATGAAATTGTAAAGAATGTTAATACACTTAATTGGCATTTAATAAGATAGCTGCAGCAAGTTAATTGGATATTAATTTACGTAGTTCATAAATGTCACTTCTTTTAATAATTGAGCTCATTTCCTCAAGATAATGCTCATATAGTTTATTATGTATTATTAACATATATACATTTTTCTATGTAAAATGTGTTTGAGTCTTCCACATATATTTTATCAAATAAACATACCTTTCTTATTTACTCATGCTTCTGTCATGGGCAGAAATGTAATGCACCAGCATTCACCATCCCAACTGTAATCCATGACCAAGCTGGTCATATACTATTGTTTTCTAGAGTCTGCAGAATACATCCAGATAAAAGCCAAACTCTGTTCTTCATACCAAGTTCTTTAAAAAGACCTTGAATTTATTCCTTTCTCTTAAGCATCGTAAACTTACCTCCAAATATAAGATTTTTCTTCTTTCTCTCTCTTCTCTTGGAGTCTTTTCAGAAAATTTCATCCCTTAAGTAACTGCTTTTTAGTTCCATGGCCTTGGAGATGCTGGGTAAAGAGAAAAATAAATAAATAAATAAATAAATAAATAAATAAATAAAGCTGACTCACTCACAAATGGGTTCTTCAATTCATAATTAAGTAAAGAAAAAAAAGTTAAAATATCTTAAAAGCCATAATTTCATCAGCAACAATCTAATACAGAAAGGGAAATGATATTATGTTACAAACTCAGAAAAGCTGGGACCATATCTATTGGTCCAGCCAGATTAGCTAGGTGAGGAGTCAAAAACAATGGCTCAAACTATGTCAGAATACACAGTTAATCTCAATTTAACAGCCCTCACTACGAACAAGATGAAAAATAAATGACCTGGCATCGCCTTAAATTTTGCCTGAAACAAACTTAACCAAAGGAATAGAAACAAATTCTACAAAAAAGCTCCCTACAATAGGGGAATTTGATTAGAACTCGGTGACAATTTGAATTCAATAAAATATGTATAAAAAGAAAAATTACACATGAAAAAGTATAATGATTAAAAAGAGAAAGCAGAGCTAAGGGAATGTATCAAGCATAACATAATCTGATAAACACATTGGAAAAAATAAAAACAAAACAGACATGGAGAAAAATCAAATTAATGGCATAGAATAAAAGGTTGAGACAATCACCGTGAAGGGATACGGAAAAACAGAACAAAGTAATTAGGGAGAAGATGATAAATACAAATGCCATGCCAAAACAATGTAATCTATATTTTACTTATACCCTGAAATTGAGAGCTCAATGTATTTGTTACATACTAAATGTTTGTGTTCCCCCAAAATTCGTATGTTCAAGCCCTAAACCTCAATGTGGTGGTATTTGGAGATAGGATCTTTGAGAGGTAATTTAAGTTTAGATGAGGTAGAGAAGCCCCGATAATGGGATTAGTGCCCTTATAAAAAGTGACATCAGGGAGCTTGCCTGCTCTCTCACTCTCTCCAAGCCAGAGAGAAAACCGCCAGTAGAGACTGAAGCCTGCTGGACCTTGGTCTTGGACTTTTTAGTCACCAGATCCTTGAGAAAATAAATTTCTGTTATTTAAGCCACCTGATCTGTGGTATTTTATTATGGCAGATCTAGTCAACTAAAACAGTATTAACAGATAAATTATTCAGAAATAAAATACAGGAAAAATATTATGAAATTAGGAATTGAGTCTATATAGTGAAAATATGTGTTGTATACATAATATCAAAAAATGATTCAAAACGCTCAACATCAAAACATCCCACAGCTGTTGAACTTCAGAAATAAATATGAGAAGCAATACTGAAGAATCAAGGAAGAGAAAACAAACAATGTATTTAAAAAGCAGTGCAATACTCTAGGACTTTACTTCCACTTTGAGGCAAACTGTGGTAACTACTGAAATTCACAGAGGATGAATGCATTATTCAGCCTTCCAGGTAGGAAAAGCGAGTCACCCATAAGGGAAAAAATTAGACTAAACTCAGATTTCTCTTCTGTAATATCAAAAGTCAGAACACAGTGGGTCAATGTCTACAAAGACTAGGGAGGGGAAAATGGGGTTACCCACAAATATACCCAGCCATGAACCCCTTTCAAGAGAAAGGCAAGAGCCAGACATTTCAAATAATAAAAGTGAGGATTTACTCCACTGGGGTCATATAATCTTTTAAAAAAGGAGAAGAAAAGGAATTTGAAGATGAAATCAAGTTAAAAAGAGATGAACTGAAATAAATAATTGAAAATAATGCATAGTAATGGTGCAAACATCAAGTTGATTCAATACAAAACTAAGATTAAACAGCTATGAAAATGTGGTTAAAGAAGAAATAAAGGGGCACCTGGGTGGCGCAGTCGTTGGGCGTCTGCCTTCGGCTCAGGGCATGATCCCGGCGTTCCGGGATCCAGTCCCACATCGGGCTCCTCCACTAGGAGCCTGCTTCTTCCTCTCCCACTCCCCCTGCTTGTGTTCCCTCTCTCGCTGGCTGTCTCTCTCTGTCTAATAAATAAATAAATAAATAAATAAATATTTTTTTTAAAAAAGAAATATAAATATTAAAATCTCTGACAAAGTAAAAAAATAATATGTGTATTAAAAATTGGGAGGAAGGGGCACCTGGGTGGCTCAGTCAGTTAAGCATCTGCCTTCAGGTCAGGGAGTGATCCCTGCATTCTGGGATGAGCCCCGCATCAGGCTCCACCGCTGGGAGCCTGATTCTTCCTCTCCCACTCCCCCTGCTTGTGTTCCCTCTCTCGCTCTCTCTCTATCAAATAAATAAATAAAATATTTAGAAATAAGTAAGTAAATAAATAAATAAATAAAAATTGGGAGGTAGAAAGGAAATGAGGTGGGAGGAAGTTGAAAAGAGCAAATTAAATGATCTTTGTGTCCAAACATGTATTAATACTGTATTACCTGAATTAGTCAATTAAAGGATAACATTTTTAAGTTTTTAATAATCTTTTAAATCTTTGAATCTTTTTTTAGAAGGATCTTTCAGCAACTGTATTCATTGCGTCATGAAACCTTTATCTTATAGTTTGGTAACTTCTTCCCTTTTGATCTAGCTTCTTTTTTCTTTGATTAAGTTCAAATTAACTGAGTAAAATATACAATCCTGCCACAACAGGTAAAACCTGGCTCCATTCTTATAATTATTTTTGTATCTAGGCATCCTTCCTGCCATCCATCCTCCTTTTTGTATTTTGGCATCACTGAATGTCTAAAATTATGAATTTTAAATTTTAATACTGGTTATTTTAGAGTAGCAGGATTCTAAATAATCTCTTGTTTCTTTCCTTGCACCTTTTTGCATTTTTCAGAGCTTGGTAATAAATATATATTGCATACTATATATATTATATACATATATATTATATATATAATTTTTATTTTGTATATTTATTTTATATATTTATATAAATATATTTATATAAATATATATTATTCTAAAATAAACATATAAATCAAGAAATCCATTTATCCTGGTGCTACGGCTAACTTTAGTGACATTTAGATAGATGTCATTTAACTATATGCAGATAGTATAAAATGTATATGAGAAATTTAAATAGAAAATTCTGAATATTAGGAACTTTATCTGTATCCATTTTATTTCTCAGAATCTACTCAACATTATAAATCTCATTAGTTGGCTGAGTAAATGCTTCGTGATGTGCATCTAGAAACACTTTCTGTGTTTGGCACAACACTGATTTTAGTAGCTTAATGCCACAACGGTGAGGAAGGAAGGACACTATTATAATCTTCACAGTACACAAATGTGTGCACATTTGACTATCAAGAAACTTTTCACTCTATCCATGGGGCCTGGTTTTGTGGCCCTGAGCTTCTGGTATAGACAGGACTTTGTTCGTGATTCTAATGAGACCATTTCTTATGATTTTTGTGCACCTGAAAATAACAAGTCCTTTTTTTTAGATTTTAGTGACTATATGCTATTCAAAATCTTAGGACAGTCCTATACCCAGGATTTCCCAGAAAGCATCACCTTAGTTTCATATTCAGGAAACTTTTCTGTTAATATCTGTGATGTGCACTCAATTATGGCAGCATCTTTGGAAATATACATATATACATACACTAAATGCCTATGATCTGGCAGGTGTCATGGATGACGGTATAATTTTATGCTAAAACTTTGGAATTTATTTTATAACAGCAGGCTATCTTGAAACCACATAAAATTTCAGTTTCTTCTCCGACTGCACCTTCCCTCCTTCACCAAACACATTATCTATCTAGGACCCAAAGCTCTGTCTATATTTGCCAAACTCAGTACCATTATTTGTGCTTGCAACCCATCTCATTGGTTAAAATCCCCTCCGATTTTATTAAAGCTTAAATGCTACCGCTTCCTAAGAAAGCCTCGTCTCATCTCTCTTTGGAATTAGTTCCTCCACCTTTGGGGTCCCTGAAGCATTTTTTCCCTCAACTTCTGTCCTAATACTGCACATACCTGTTTCTTCTATAAAATACGAGTTTCTTGAGAGAAAGGACCAAATCTTATTGTTGCATAATCTCATCCAATTATTTTTCAAAGTAAATGCTCAATCAACATTTTTTTAGGTATCAAATTATAAACATTTTTAAGATTGCTGGTCAGATATATAGTAGTTTAGGATTAATTGTATTGAATTAAAAGTACATATTTAAAGCATAATCAAGTACAGTATATTTTCAAAATTTTAAGTATCATCTATTATAATTACACAAGTTATAACGCATGACTTTCTATAAATCATGTTTACCTATTCACGACAGCTAACAGGCTAAGAATCGCACTTAAGCACTGCTTTGCTTTACTCCTTGCAATACCTTTATGTGATTGAAAGTAAAATTTCACTTCTTTAAAAGCAGTTTGCAGTTTGGGTTTTTTATTAATCCTCTTACTAGTTCTGTGGCCAGAAAAATAGTTAGTTGGCCATACTACAGCATTACCACTTAACTGATTATAAGATGGACATCAGGGGATTTAAAGGCCACCATTCATTCTGGAAATGTCTCCTTAGTCTACAGTATACCCACTATTTGACTAACGTAGCTGCAACATATCTTTTTTAATAGTATAATTTGTAACTCCCGTGACAGAGGAAGAGCATTTCCTGTACTTGGGAAAAGAGTTCACTGCCACTAAATTAGAATTTTTGAGCAACCCAAAAAGAAAAGGTCCCAGACAGCATCCCTGGATCACTGCTTCAAAGGTGATCAACTTAGAGGGAACTGGTCTGTGTAAGACACAATACGGACACATGATATACCAATTTACTGAGTTTTCATTTTTGAGAGTACCAAACAAAACGAAAAATGCCACAGCCATTTGTTAATTTTTGCCATTATATCAAGCAATAAATTTTTGATAATCAAAGGTAGAAGTTATCTGCTTTGGGTCTAAATCTAGCTCCAAAACAATGTTCAAAAAAATTTTTTAACAAATTTATTTCCAACATTTCAAAATCAGGACAGTATATAGAGAAATCCATTTTTTCTTGCTGTTTCTGAGAAATCAGAATTATTTAGAGACACTAATCTCATTTTCCCATTGTCAAAAATTTCCAAATTGAGTGGCAAGACCCTCTTTAGAACAGTTTGCCACATATTCACCATGCCTTCTTGCTGAAGCCAAAATTCAGTCACATTTGAGATGCTACTTTTCATTTAAAATAACGTTTTTAGAACAGTTTTAAGATTTACAGAGAAACTGAGGAGATAGTACAGATAATACAGTTCCTAAATACCTCTCCCTGTGTAAATAATTTCTCCAATTACTCACATCTTGCATTGGTGTGGTGTATTTCTTACAATTAATGAATCAATATTAAGACATTATTATTAACTAAAATCTATAGCTTAAGTTTCATTCTTTGTGTTGTACAGTTCTACCTTTGGGTTTTGAAAATGCATAATGTCATGTATCCATCATTATAGTAACATACAGGAAAATTTCAGTACCCTAAGGATCCCTTCTGCTTCACCTATTTATCTTTCTTCCCCTCCTCTACACATGTGGCAGCCATTGATTTTCCTTTTTTTTTTTTTTACTATCTCTGGACTATGGCCTTTTCCAAAATCTCATATATTTGGAATCATATATAGTTTATTGCCTTTTCAGATTGGCTTCTTGCATTTTGAATGTGCATTTAAGGTTTCTTATCTTTTCATGGCTTGATAGCTAACTTCTTCTTATTGTTGAAAACCAGTCCATCATATGAATGCACCAGTTTGTATATCCATTCATCTATGGAAGGGCATCTTGGCTGCTTCAACCACTTTTTAACAATTATGACTAAATATACTAAGGATATTTGCATACAAATTTTTGTGTGGACATAAATTTTCAAATTAATTAAGTACCAAGGAGCACAATTGCTGGATTATATGGTAAGACTATGTTCAGGGGCTCCTGGCTGGTTGAGTTGGTTAAGCATCTGCCTTCAGCTCAGGTCATGATCCCAGGGTCCTAGGATGGATTCCTGCATCAGGCTTCCTGCTCAGTGGGGACCCTGCTTCTCCCTCTCCATCTGCCTGCCACTCTACCTACTTGTGCTCTCTCTCTGTCAAATAAATATAAAATAATAAAATAAAATAAAATAAAATAAAATAAAATAAAATAAATAAAAAAAGACTAGTGCAGCTTTTTAAGATACTGCTCAACTTTCTTCCAAAATGGTGGCACCATTTTGAAGCTTAAAAAAACACCCATTTATTATCTTATAGACTCTGTAGGTCAGGAGTCTGGCGTGTATTAACTAGGTTCTTGCTCAGGAGCTCACAGGGTTGAAGTCAATGTATTGGTCTGGCTGGCATCTCATCTGAGACTCATTGGTTTCATGAAGCTCATTCAGGTTGGTAACAGAATTTAATTCCTTGCAATTGTAGGACCCAAGTTTCCATTTTGTTTGTTTGCTGTTAGTTGGGGATCACTATCTCCTGCCAGATACTGCCTACAACTTTGCCATATGACCTCCTCTATGGACCCTCTCACCACTCAGCTATTATTTCAAAGCCACCAGGAGAACTCTCACGCTTCAAATCTTTCTGACTCAGGAAAGAGCTCAGTCTTTTGGAAGGATTCATCTGTTTAGTTCTGACTCACTTAAAATATCTCAGTTTTGACTGACTCAAAATCAAATGAATTGGGACCATAATTGCATCTGCAAAATCCCTTTATTTTACATAGAATGTGATCTAATTACGGGTGTGAAATTCATCATATTCACAGCCCTGTCCAAATCAAGGGGAAGGGATTATATAGAGCTAAGGGAGGATTTCTGTGCACCATCTCAGAATTCTGGCTGCCCCCAAAGAACAATGAGTAGTATGAAAGCAATTAACATTCATATAGATATTTTCATACATGAATAGCCTTCACATATTTGGCCTGTTTAACTGGCTAATGTCACCTAAATGACCCTGCAGACATTTAAATCAAGCCAGTTCCTGACCTCCTAATTCTGTCAGATTGGCCTAAACTGTATGTGTACTTTACACATAAAGGAAACATATTGCTGTTACCTGAAATATCAGTTATATTTTTCTTATAAGCCCTTGTCATTTATTGCATAAACAGTAACACAAATTGCTCACTCTGATCTGACCCCTCAATCTTCTCTTCTCATTTAAAGATAATAGCACTATATTTTTTGATGATTGACAGAATAATTTCTGTGTATGTCCTTTTACCAGTATGTGTTAGAACTTTATTAAACCGAGCAGATTTTTTACATAATCCTAGATTTTTAATGCCCTGTTGGGTGTACACACCTTTGCCTGAGGGACCAAATCTCCTCCCCAATATGAGGCAGGTTCTCTTCCACTCTGATATATTTCCTACCCTCTGACTTAACATTTTCCTCATGTGTACTTTGTCTTGCATATTGAACCACAAAATTTTAATTACATGTGCCAAAATTAATGAGACTCTATTGAAAATTTAACACAAGTAATTTCAATACTAATTCTACGTAAGTATATTTATTTTCCAGATGATGCTCCTTCACCTTTTTCCCAAGGAAAAAAATTTACTTCTCTCAGTACCCCTTACTTTATTCCAGATTGTGATAGTTTGCATTTTTTGAGCCTGCCCCCTGCCTCTTTCACTGAGATTTAGGGGTGGGGGCAGTGAAAGCTTACATACAGAGTCAGCCTTTTAATAAGCAGGAAAGGGATGCTGTCCCCACAGCTTCTCCAACTCTTGGTTGGAAGGGGGGTAAGGTGAACTCATTCATTAGGGAAGCTGCCCCATGACTTCCTGTTGTTTATAATCAACTTGTTTAAGAGTAACATTTTTAGTGATTTGCAATGATTATCAATTTTGAAGTGATTACCAATCCCCAGAGAAAAACAAACTCTAATGAAGTTTTGATTTTTAGTTTACTTTTTTTCTTTTCAGTGTCTCTGCTATCCTAATATTTGTTTTCTTTTCTTTTTCTTTTTGCTATCCTAATATTTCATAGCAAGATGAAATCAAAGAGGAGAATCTGTTCATAAATAGCCTGGTGGTATCTGGGAGTAGAAAAACTGTAGACAAGTGCCCAAGCCAGCAAGATGGCAGAAAAGGGATGGGAGTAAAAAGTGAAAGCCAAGACTGATTGGATTCAGACTATTATTAAAATGTTCCCCAAAAAAAACCAGAAGAAAAAAAAAAAAACTGTCCAAGCAATGACAGAGAAAGTCATGCTCAATCAAAACACCCATCTTAACATAAGAAACTCATGTGACAAACATTAAATGGTATACATGTCCAACACTTTTAAAGCTTTTTAATTTGAAATATGAAAAAAAAAAACCTCTATTTTTTTCTGGTTTCTTAGTAACTTAGACTAGATTGATCTATTTTGGAACAAGAATAATTTCTTTAAACTCGGCTTATTTAATATCCCTTCCAACACTTACAGGTCTAAGTCAGATTCCTCATGCCTTTTTGGCAAAGGAAATTCCTCTGCATTTGATGGGCATTCAACCTCTTCGACAAATGCTTAATTATAAAACAATGTGTTAGTTGGGGAGTAAAAAAAAATAAGTATGAGATATAATGAATGAACAAAGTGCATTTGCAAACTTGGAAAGACCACAAGTAAACATACAAATATTAAATAAAAGTATATGGAAGAATAATTTATTGGTAATTATTGCCTTTTTCACTTCATTAAAACATTCATTCAACTATGGTATAAAAGAGAAATTTCCACAAAATATGATCATTAATTCATATATTCTAAAAGGACTTCTTGAGGTATTTTGTGTAAGAATTTTGAAGACATTCTTTAGCTCTTTTTACTCAGTCTGGTTCATCAACCAGCAGCATTGGCATCGCCTGGGAGCTTGTTGGAAATGCTGAATCTCAGACCCTTCATTTCAACAAATCCCCAGATAATTAGTATGCATATTAAAGTCAATGTATAGGAGGCACAAATTAAACAATCTCAACTTTTAACTAAACTATAAATACCTTAACCCTTGTATTGTTTACTTTTTATCAATGGTATATAGCAACTTGTCCAATAATAAACGTGTAAACAACACAATGAATGAATAATTGCAGATTGTTTACTGATATAGCTTGTTAGGATGACCTGTTTACTTTATCCATTGATTTACACTGATCCCATGTGCATCTTATGCTTACATTATATCTTAGCTTACTGACATGGTTCCTCTTTAGAGAATAGTGCTTAAAGAATTTTTGAGGAATATAAATATATATAAATATTATTTTCTTCTCATTATGACCACTTTTGGAATCTGATTTAAGAAACCTTAATTTTTTTCCACTCTTGGGCATTTAGAACAAATATTACGTTCATGTATTACATCATGTCACAGGCCAGAGACCAATACTAGGGCAAATTCTGCATCAAGCGCCAGTACTTAAGAGTGACTACAAATTCCAAAGATAATCTTTTTGCAGTTTCCTCAAATGAAAAATTGAATTTAATTTCCTTTATAATAAATCATTCAATTTGAATAGTTTTACACTTCTTAAAATAGAGCAAGCATTTGACCTTTTAGCCATCACATGATTTTATATTTAGTTACTTTAATTAAAGAAATAAAATTCATTTAAGGAAAATTTTGAAGGAAAATTGTTCAACTTAATGATGTTCGAGCTTCACAATATATCCAGCCTGGGGAGCTCTGAGTTTCAATATCCAAAAGACACATTAGCCTATCTCTTGCCAGTCCAATGTCATTATACCTAACATATAATCCCAGTGCTTTTTCACACCCTTCTCACCTCTTTTAAAATATCCTAAGAAGATTTTGGGCAAGTACAACTTTTCTCATGATTAATGTCTAAAGCTAGTGATGTATAACCAACATATATTACAAATTAAGCACTGATTACAATATTAAAATTCCCATACAGCAATAGGAATTCAACCCCATCCTCTGCCTACCTAGATTAGGAACAAGTCACACATCAACCATGTTTATTTCAGTCTTCCCAAGTATTTGTTGTGAAAACCGACATCCTTGCTATCTTCTCATGGGGCTATAGAATTTCTGAAACAAAAAAAGCTTTAGGAAAAAAAGCCTTTAAAAAAATCTAGGCAAATAACTCTATTTTATATAAAGAAATGTTTATATTTATCTTATAAAAGGAAATTGAGATTTGAAGGTAAAAAGTGAATGGCCTATGCCCACACACATCGTTTGTAGATGAGCTGAAACTAAAAAACAACCATCTACAGATTAATATAATGCCTCTCAAGCTGTATACACAAAGACTTTCTTACAAATAATTCAGTGGCTAGGTTTCTCCTAATGAAGGGCTTCTTGAGTTTTCTAATCAATATTTTATTATAATGCTGACTAAAAATGGCAGCCAGAGAGGTTCAGTGTGACCGTTTCAGCCAAATAGTCTGGAACCAGAGCACAGGGACTCTGACAAAAAGACTTACAGAATGGCAGAGAGAGAAACACACATAAAAAGATCTCTCTTCACAAATCAATTATAAAACTGGATGAGATTATCAAAAACAGGTCTAGAAATTGAGGCAAACAACAAATCGAGAGGCATTTATTTAAGACAAATCACTGAAATGCAGTTTTAACATGGCTGCTCCATACTATCCCTTTCTCCCTCACTGACCTCCACATTGGCAAAGTAGTGCTGTGACAACCAACAACACCGGAGTGGGGCAGAAAAACTCCACGCCCCTGGGTACTGGAAACAATAGCAACACCAATCAATGGAAAATGAATGGAGAAGGCCAATGATGCAGCAATCCTTACTGGGAAAAGCAAGAAACTGACACACTAGCCTGAAATTGATCAGGGAAGTCTGGGGAATGAGACAGACATAGTGTGCTTTGATATGAACTGCAGAGGTCTAGAAGGCTGTGGACATGAGCAAGGATGCACATGCTCTTGTGAGAGACCGAAGAGTGTTATCCACACATCCCTGGCTGAATGTAAGACTATGTGCAAGAGCAGAGAAGACACAAGAGAGCTCAACAGCAAGATAAAGCTGGAGAGCATTTGTGTACCACTGGAACACAGAATGCGTTCACCAACCCTCAAACAGATCCATCAGCAATATTCTGCCTTATAAACTCTAGCCATCTTAATTGCCTTAGGCTCTCAGCTGCACATCCTTAACTCTTGGAGTCTTGTGAGCTCCGTAGGTTCCCCATCCCTCAGTGATGACCTGGAAACTACCTTAAGTGTAAGCTGGGGCAATCATACCTCCTCATTTGTTTTCCATCCCTCAGGGGTCACTGTTTTTATTTCCTCATGTCCAGTGACTTGAAACCATTATTTCATATATTCTGTTTTGTTGTTATTGTTTCAGGTAGGATGTTAAATCCAGTTGCTTATTACTTCAATTAGGCAGGAAGAAGAACACATTCCCTACATCTTTTTGACACTTTTCCATCACTTTTTGATCACTTCCTTATTTTATGGGACCACAGGATCTTTCAGACTAGTTATATATTATTTTTTCCTAACAAAGAGTCAGCCATTTCTCCAGGAGCCCTGGTTTCTTTTATTGGATAGTGAACATTTAGAAGACAAAATCTTGGAGTTAGGTGTACTCACTGGTTGTGTGATGACATTCCCAGTCTATATTACATCTTGGGGTTGATCATTTTTGGTTAATTTTTCACAATTATTTAGATGTCCTTTAAGTATGTTCACTCAAGGCTTCTTTTTTTTTTTTTTAAGATTTTATTTATTTATTTGACAGAGAGAGAGGCAGCCAGCGAGAGAAGGAACACAAGCAGAGGGAGTGGGAGAGGAAGAAGCAGTCTCCTAGCAGAGGAGCCTGATGTGGGACTCGATCCCAGGACACAGGGACCACGCCCTGGGCGTGAAGGCAGACGCTTAATGACTGAGCCTCCCAGGCGCCCCCACTCAAGGCTTCTATTACCTGGGGAATGGTCTTGGTTTATGGATTTAAATATCTTTGTTTTTTTCTTCTTTAGGGTCTCCAATTATACATGTTATCTTAATTAATTAACTAACTAGTTAATTAACCTGCTATTTTCACCACTTTATCTCTGACTTGTTTCATTTCTCACTTTAATTTTCATGGCTGTATGTTTAACTTTCTTCAATGTCTCTTACTATATTTTTATTGTAATCTGTTCTATTTAGTTAGTCTATTACTGGGTGTCTTATAATTTACCTTTCATATTGGAGATGATTATGTTTTTTTCTTCCAACCTACCCTCTTTCAATTAATCCGGTTTTTTTTTAATTTTTAATTTGTATATAAATTCTGAGGCACCTGGGTGGCTCAGCAGGTTAAACATCTGTCTTCAGCTCAGATCATGATCCTGGGGCCCAGGGATCAAGCCCATGTCAGGTTCCCCATTTAGCAGGGAGTCTGCTTCTTCCTCTCCTTCTGACCCTACCCCCTGCTTATGCTCTCACTCTCTCTCTCTCTCAAATGACTAAAAAAAAATCTTTTAAAAACAGATTTATAATTTCCCTAAATATTTTTGGGTATATAAAATCAGTTTGAGTATATTTAATTCAGTTTAGGTGATGAATTTTATCAGCTAAGGTGTACCATTCCTTATTTTCTGAATTCTTAAGTTTTTATACTATTATTATTTAGTTTCTGTCTATTCATTTTGTGGATTTGAGGTGCTTTAAAGAATTCATAATTCAATAAAATTCCTTTCTGTAAGTACAGGAAAGCTCATTTTGTTTAGTTTACATTATCTTGTTTAGTACTAGAAGGAGAACTGAATTAAAACTCCCTTTCTTTGTTCTGTGTATTTTTTCAGTGCCTTAAAATTTCTACATTTGCTTCTTTTACTTTTAACTATTCAATAGCCAAGTTATACCTATTCATAACTTTTGACCCCCTAAGTTAAAAATTTCAAAGATGACCACTTCAAATTGCATGTATTTTTAGTTGTATAAGCAGTGCTCTGACCTACCAGGGAATTTTTTTGGTATTTTCACACGTAGGGTGGAGGTACTCTTTATGGAGAAGAAATTTGAGCTATGCTAGTAGGTCCCCTCTTCCTTTCCCTGCAGTTTTTCTTAAATTACCCTGTTCATGACAAAAATTGTATGTAACAAGAGTATGAGAGATTGATTGGTGTTTGTTTTCATGTGCAGGCAATTTAACATTTGGGCATTCTTTGTCTTCCAGTTATTTTGAAAGCATGTTTTTTGGTAGTTTTATGGGCTCTTCTCAATGTTATGGGCTTGAAGGATATTGGGGTGGGGGGCATGGATTTGGGCTGCTGCCACTGTGTCAGACTCCTTGGGAGTTACCCCATTTATAACATTAATTACCAAAAATTCAGGTTTAATTTCTAAATATTAATTCCAGTACTATTATTATGACTTCCTTCACTGTTATATTACTTTTGTATACATCCTTAATATTAGTATTTTAAATACATTTTCTTACAAGTTCTAAATGTTTTAAATAACTACTCAAGAGCTCATGATCCACAATTTATCTACATCTTGCTTGAAATTACACATATTTTAGCTTCTGTCATCTCTGTTACATGCTTATTTATTTGTCATAATAAATTTTTTCTTATTATTTGTCCTAAAAATAAATATTCTAACTTTGATATTCGGCCGTTTTTACTAAATTATAATACATACTAAAACCTGTCACATTCCATTTCTCATGTTAATGCTTTTATTTAAAAAATATTTCAGGTTTTTCCCTTCTACATTTATCTTTAGAAAGTGAGAAGTTCTAATTTCTCTTACGTTTTTATTTAAATGATTTTAAACAATCCATTTTAGTTTTAGTATCTTTTTTTTTTAGTACAAAATTTAAAAACCTTTTGGGGTTTTTTAGACATTCTTTTAAAAATAGCACATGTCACACTATTCACATAGAATCCTAAGTAATAATTAATAAGTGAGAATCCATCATTCAGTACAATTTAACTTTGATAAAACACCTCATTTTTGAAGGCACTGTGGTTACTTGTCTTAAATGTAAGATGAATAAAATCTTTTCCTATCTTCAAGGGTAAATAGTAGTCATATAAATAATATCCTAGGCCAATAAGACAGAAACAAATCACATGCTCATTGAAGAGATATAGAAAGTTCTGAGGAAACCCAAACACCTAATTTTGACTAAGTAGGTATCTTTGAGCTTTCAGCGATAATAGACCTTGAAGATAAAAAAGTGTTAGTAGAGCAGAGAGTAGAACAAATGCCAAAGTAAAGGAATAACAGGAGCAAAGCACAAGGACACCAAAGAAATATATTAATTCAGACAAACAAAATAATCCTCAATGGTTTTCATATCATGTAGTTATTGTCTAATTGTGGAGGACACTGAAAACCATGCAAGAGAATTTAAATTTTACTTTCTTGTCAGTGAATGATTCTAATAAAGAGGTTTAGGATTGTTTTTACATTTTAAGAAAGTCAATTTGTCACCAGTGCAAAGAGAAAGTTAGAAGAAGTAGAGCCAAGGGAGTCAGTTGGGAAGTATTATAATAGCCAGAGGAGAGGACATGAACATTATCTTATGAACACAGGTTACATTATTGCTCCTGAAATGGATTACGTTGCTCTTACCATTTAAGTTGAAAGAAAAATTACAATTCAAACATTGTTAAGTATCATAAAATATGCATGCTTCAGAAATGCAATTCTATATATTAAATGAAGACCATACTGTATATATATTTTCACACACTTCAGTAATATTAATTATAAGCCTCTCAAACTTTAATCATAACTATGGCTTATTTTTTTTAATCTACCATGTCTAGTAATATAAACATAAAGGCAATTAAAATCATAACACCAGGGAGGGTAACCTTGGAAATGAGGACAGGGTGACAAAAATAATCTTGCTATATTCATTCTAGTCATTTTAATAGACAATCTATCCTTGTTTTTAAAAATAACTAAGCATTTTATAGTCGCACTATGATCAAGAGTTTTAAATATATATTATATATTATTTTCATCTTAAGCCATTCAAATTTGACATAAAAGAACAAAAATAAAATGTTAAATGGCATTAATATATGTAGATATTAAGAGTTTTCTAACAAAAGATGCTCATATGTTTTACATAAAATTATTATATAAGAAATTAGCATGCACAATTGATAATGGTGAGAGCTATTAAATTATGTTTAAATTCATAATATAAGAAGAATAAATCACCCATTACCCATCTGGTTAATGTTTTAAATGTGGTCACAATCAATGTGCCAATATGCAACTTTAAGACAGACCAGTACTTCATATATTTCAAGAAGGCAGTGCAACAGAGGGCTGTGACATCACCTAGATTTTATTCCTTGCCATGTCAATTACTAACCTTATGCCTAAAGACAAGTTAACTTAACCTCTCTGTAACTTAGTTTTCCTGGTCATAGAATGAGGAAAAAAAATAAAAACCTCAAAGGTTTGTTGTAACAATAGAATAAAATTATGTATTTAAGACACTTAGATTCATGCCTGGTACATAATTTACTAATTATCAAAGTTAAATATTACAGAGGAAAAAATACTCAGGTACTTATGGAATCTTGTAATTGCAGACTCAGAACTAAAGAATTCATTTTTAAAACCAGAATCTGCAGTTACTTATGGGTTTTATGATTTCCTTATCACTGTTCTTTCTCTTTCCTTCATATTACCTTTTAATATGTGATCATTCTATGATCTTTAGAACTTCTACTGTTTCAACGATTTGGTTACGATGCCATCTGGGATCAAATGAGGTTCAAGGGGACACAGCATTAGAAAGCAACCTCATTTAGAAGGTACTGACAACTGGGGTGCCTGGGTGGCACAGCGGTTAAGCGTCTGCCTTTGGCACAGGGCGTGATCCCGGCGTTATGGGATCGAGCCCCACATCAGGCTCCTCCTCTATGAGCCTGCTTCTCCCTCTCCCACTCCCCCTGCTTGTGTTCCCTCTCTCGCTGGCTGTCTCTATCTCTGTCAAATAAATAAATAAAAAATCTTAAAAAAAAAGAAGGTACTGACAACTGACTCCCCCCAAAAGCTAAGTTTATTAGGTCTACTGTAATAATGGAGAACACCAATTTAGCAGAGTTCTACTAGTATCTCAAAAGTGAAGAAAGTAGGGAAGGATGTTTATAGGGCTTTGAGCCTAAGCTGAGCTAATTTAACATGTGTCTTGGAAAATGGGGAAATTGTTGGAATTGAGTAAAATTATTGCTGGACAAAGTAGGATGAGAGTCTTGAAAAACAGTGTTTGATGAAAAAGTTGTTAGTCATAGTCTTGAATGATAAACTCATTAGTAGATTCAGTCTAATCTTCTAGAAGCAGGTATTTCCTGATTTAAGCAGGTAAGTTAGTTTTGCTTGGTCTTGGTATGGTTTAAGACATGACCAGAAAAGTATGCCTGATCCCAGAACTGTTTAACACAGGGCCAGTGAATTATTACATTCTCAAAAGGAAGTATGTAATTTAGAGAAAGAGGCAGAGAAAAGCATCCACCTGAGATAAATCCACAATGTTCATGTAGAATGGGCATTGCACAAAGCACATCCAGCCTAAGTTCACTGGTGGTCCCAATGCTGAGGAGGTAGAGAAGGTCCAAGGTGTCACATGGGAGCAGGCAGACAAGAATAGGAGAGACAAAAGGAGATTAGAAGAGTTCAAGTGAAGCAGGTTTGATACAGAAATAGCATCTGAGATTACCAGCAACCGCTAGAAAAAAATGGCCAGAGCCAAAGACAGGGGCAAAAAACGCCGATCTTCTCCATAAAACTCCTTGCTAAAACAGTCTCTCCTTTCTGAATACCTACTGAAGTTATTACTGACACCATTTATTAGGAAATTCATCATGCTAAATGCTATAGCCTTATATTAAAAATCATAATACTTATTAAGTCTTTATATATTTTACTCACTTTAGCTTCTTTAGTGTAAGTTTATATACCAAGAACTATGCTATAAATTTGTCTGTATCTCCAACAGCATTTTGGTAGTGTTTGATATAGAGCATGTATTAATAAATATTTATTAATTAGTTGATTGGAAAGTAGCTACTTAAGGAGAACTTTACATACACACACACACACACACACGTGCGCACACACACAGTTTGCTGTGGTTCTTTGCCAGTGTAGATGATCTAGGCATCTAGCTTTCTCCAAAACAGACTCCAATTCTGACAGTTCTCTATAAGAAAGGACAGCATCAAGCAACTGATAGAACCCAAATCTGAAATCGAGATGGTTAGGTGAAAGGCTCTGCTTACTCTATTTTCATTGCTACAGCTTCATACGGTCAGCTTCAAGGTAGAAAGAAAATGACAACATAAGAAATTAATCAAGCTCACTGTCGGAATTGCTATACTTGAACAAGAACAAGTTTCAAGTATTGGTTGATGCACGGGTTCTTTTTCCATTTTCAGAAGTTTCAGTTATAAAGTTACTGGATACGTGAGGAAATTATAAAGGCAGAGAGACATTTTATTTAAAAATTGCTTCATTAGAAAGTCTTGGGGTAAAGTAACATTCTTTATAATTATTTTGGGTTATTTCCTCATTTAGTCAAGTTGGAATTGTTTCCTCATTCAGTTAGTCTAGATACTGAAGTCTGAAAGATATACTAAATGTAAATTCTAACCTGAATTACAGTGTAGCAAAAGATGGCCTATCCTGTATTACTTTGTTATTTATTTAGCAGCTGTAATAATGCACCTCTGTGTTAGTTCTGTCCTAGGTGAAATGGCAATGTAAATATTTTATGACCCATTTTTTTCTTTAGGGAAATCAGTGAAGTGTCTGGAGGAGAAGGACAAACACATAGAAACCTCCAGAGAACAATATTATAAAGCAGTTTTAAATAATTTGTAATAATGGCTTCACAGAAAGCAATTAAGTCTTTAAAATGAGAGATGAAGGATAGAATAGTAGCAAGGTCATGAGGAAAAGTATAGAAATGGTAGTACTAAGACCTGAAGGTCAGAAAGCTATGGGTTCAATTCAAGGACCTACCACTTCTGGGTAAACTTGGGCAAATCACATAAATTCTCTGGGTCTCAGGTTTCCTATCTTAAAAAAAAAAAGATTAATTGTTTTTTAGCAAGCCAAAGATGTAAAAGTTAACTGACATAAGTCATCTAAGATATTACATATGATACCAAGTACGCAATAGAAACTCAGTAAACGGAAGCAATTATTTAATTACTTACCTCATACTATGTATCAGGCACTGAACTAAATGCACTTTAAATGTTTTATCTTTTTTGTTTAACCACAGGAAGGTGAGTCCCTAAGAGGTACACATCCTCAACTTACAGACAAGAAAACTGAAATAGATACAGGAATAGTCATGTTCATTGCATGCCAAACAGCCAGAAAGGGAAGAAACAGCTTTAAATACTTTTTCTCATTCAAGACCTTACATTCTTAACTACTAGTCAGCAGCACCTCTTATTGCTAAAGGAATGGTTGACTCAACTTATAGATGAATATCTACTTATTGCATATAATATAACTAAGAAGATGGCAGCTTTCCCCATCCGATCTTCAAAGTAAAAGTAGGTAGCTACAAAATATATCACATTTTTCATCTTTCATTTTGATGGAACTCATTTCTCAGATTCTGTCTTGCCACATGCCAGCTATCACATGTTCATCCTACTCTTTTCCTGTTATCTGTCCATTACAGATTTGTGACTTATCTTTCTAATTTCTTTGGAGCCTGAGGTCTCATTTTCACTCTGTTTGGCTCTTTGGGTTATAACAATTGTGAAGATCTGAGGACATCTGTGGTGTTGAATAATTCAAATCATTATATTTTCTAAATCCAACTTTAGTACAAAAGCAAAACAGGAGTTTGCAGACTCAAGCCTACTTTACAACCAAATTATAAATTATTTCCACCAAAAAAGTTGTATCTGACTAGCCAACAAAATATACAAACATTGTTCTTTTTAAAGAAGACTAACAGCTAACAATATGCTTATTGGGTCCATGAACATTCTTTTATCCTTGAATTTCATCCACTTACATATCTTCGTAAGACTAGATTGCTTTAAAATTTTTTAAAATTTAAATTCAGTTTAGTTAACAGATACTGTATTACTGGTTTCAGGGACAGAATTTAGCAATTCATCAGTTGCATACAACATCATTTTTATCAATTGCTCATTACATCAAGTGCCCTCCTTAATGCCCATCACCCAATTACCCCATCCTCCCATCTACCTCCCCGCTGCAACCTCAGTTTGTTTTCTATGGTTAAGAGTCTCTTATGGTTTGCCTGCCTCTCTGTTTTCATCTTATTTTGTTTTTCCTTCCCTTCCCCTATGTTCATCTGTTTTGTTTCTTACACACATACAAGTGAAATCAATTTGAATGTGGAAAGGCAATCCTCAGTAAAAGATTTAAAATTTCAGGAATATTATCAAGAGGACCTATTTTAATATGGCTGGATATTTATAGTAGATTATCTATTTCCTTTTTTTTTTTTTTTAATTTTAAGACTGTGTGGGGAATATATCTGCAAGCGCCTCAATGAGCCAGAAGGAATTTTAGGTGTTTTATAAATGTTTCGCTTAATCCTCAAAAGTACTCTCCAGAGTAGACCTCATTCTCCACTTTACAGGTGAGAAAATGGAGGCTCAAAGGAATTAAGAAACAATTTTTAACTTGTAAGAGTTGTGACCTATGAGGCTTTACACAGATTTTTTTGGTTTGGGTTTTTGTTTTTGTTTTTCGGTTTTGTTTTGGGTTTTTTTTTGTTTTGTTTTGCTTTGTTTTGTCATGTTTTTGCATCCCCACTAGTTATCATTTCAGGGAGCATTAAATTGTCCTCTTTATTGGCTAGGTGTCTTCTAATGAGAGGCAGAGAATTCACCTAGCAAGCTCTCAAAACTGGATGAGGTTGATTCTAGGACCCAATGTTGAGCACAGTAGTTTGCTTCTGTTTAGAATGAAACTTGGCCCTTAATGATTCTGACCTCTACTACAAACATCTCTAGACACCAGTGCCCCAACCAGCACTTTAGGAGAAGGGTTGACTTCAAGAACTGCCATCTAGAATCCTCAAATGTGCATGTAACAGAGGTAAAAATTAAAATCGTTTCTATAGGTTGGTGTTTGGCCTTCTTTCTCTTCTGTCATTTTTTTCACTTCCTCTCCTCACCAGTTAACACACTGACAGTAATTATGTGTTAGAAGGCTGAGAAAAAGGCACCTTCAGGAGAAGTCAACAGTATGATATTATCCAGATAATTTTTCTCACTACCCACATTAGGCATCAGCCAATGTTCTGGGAGAAAACTTACTCAGCTATTTCCTCACAATTTTAGCTAGCAGGCTTTCCAAAATATTAACACAACTGAACTGTAATATATACTCAAAACCGAATGACCTAGGGCAGTGCTAAGAAAAGCAGGGTGGGGGATCCACTGCAAATTGCTCCTTAAGGACAGGAAGTCCCTGTCTCATCATAGGTCTCTTACTTCATGAGGAGGGGTCCTATCTGGATGGAAGCACACAGACAGGTCCCTTGGGTACCAAGAGCACTTAACCTTAAGTCTGCTAGTAATTGAAAACTAAGTGTTATTAAACCAATTAGATTTTCCTTCCTTCCTTCCTTCCTTCCTTCCTTCCTTCCTTCCTTCCTTCCTTCCTTCCTTCCCTCCCTCCTTCCCTCCCTCCTTTCTTTCTTGCAATTTCTGCAGCAGAGAAAATTCACTGGACCTCATTTTCAAAGTTAGGTAACAATGACTTCTGAAGAATCACCAGCTTGCAGAAAATAAAGTCAGTATCTGTTCATTAGGAAATTAATGGGATTCTGATTTCACCATAAATAGAATGGCAAAAAAATATTAAAACCACTAATGAAGCCCAATTCCAGTCAAATGTTTATGATTATTATCAGGATCCAAAATGACAACAGAAACAGATAAAATTTGCTTGGAAGGTCTTCAGTACAATATTTCTGAGCAATTAGTTGTCTTGATAAGAAATACATATATATTTCTTAACAAAAATAATTATGTAATATTCTTCAAGAGGATTCATTCAATAAAATAGAACTGAAACAAATCCTATAACAGAATTAAAAAAAAAAAAAGACCTTGAGTTCAGAGCAGTTTCCTCTAGAGGAGATGTCTAAATCAGATATGATTTACTTATAAATCACCTCTTTTAAATGTCAAGCTAAGTTTCCATCAGTTTAAATTTAGCTTTTGCTGTTTAATGATAGAGCTTGGAACACTTCTAGCTGTGTGAACTGGAGGATAGTATTTAATCTTTGCATTGTAAAGAAACCAATTCTGGCTAAATTAATCTAAGTGGGATTTTATATGAAGGATACAAGAAGTTCACAAAATAAAAAGGAAGGAAGACAAATGGGTTTAGAAGAGGTGGGAAAGAGAAAGTTACATGTCTCAGTGCTAAAAATAGAGCCATAGTTCCTGTCCAGGGGCCAACTCTAGAAAGGATGATTCCAACTTTTCCATCCCTCTGGTCCACTCCCTCTGCCCCTGGTTCTATTTGGCATTTTTGGCAAGCTGAAAAAATCTGTTTGACCTGTTTATGTGGTATGCCTCCTCTTTGGTGTGCCAGTCAAAACAAAATCCGCTGAAAAGGGTCACCAGAGACCCCCCAGACTTTTGGTGGCAGAGGTGCTGCCAAAAGGATTCCCAAAAAGGAAACTGGATACTGCTAAAAAAATTTTTAAAAAAAGGCGGGGGGGGGTTGTGGGTGCCACCATCACTAACCCCTAGATCCTTCAATATTTAGTATTCATTAGAAGAGCTAATATGTATTCCAGCTACTCTGCTAGTCCCATTTACTTTTACCAACAAGTCTGTGAAGACAGAACATTACTTAAGAGGAAACAGAGACTCTGAAAGATTAAATTACTTCTTCCCAGTCACAAAGGTAAGAAAACTGAAGCCCTAGAACTAAACCTGTGCAATCTGATCCTTGATCCTATTATTCTAAACACTGGGAAGAACCACCAACTTCCACATCTGTAAGACCAATAAGATACCACCAAAGAATACCCTGGAAATACGTGTTTATGAAAAGGTGTCACCAATGCCTACAAAGCTTAGACCATCTTATGGTTCAGTAGAAGTTTATCAGAAAGGCTGTTCACGTTAATGAGTTTTGTACATGTATATATAATTAAAAAAAGTAGACACACTAAATAAGATAATAGCTTACAAATAAGTTACAAATTAAATAATTTTGTTTAAATATAAATTAATAAGCAAAACAGCATGAAAACTAAAATAGAATTTTACAAAATATAGGGGTATCAGCACTACCATAAGCCATTTAAATGCACCATAAACTGCAGTAAGTAGAAAATGTAGTACTGGCCCACGAAAGAAACAAATGCTTCACAAAAAATAAGAAAGCATAAAAATGTCCAAAGTAAACCCAAACACGTATGGAAATTCACTTTATGGCAAATTTTGCATTTTAAGCCAGCTGACAGGAATAACTTTTCCCTAATTGATGTTGGAAAGACAAAGTTGCCATCTGGGGCGAAGAAAAGAAGCTGAAGCTCTATATGGTTATGTCAGAAAAAATTCTGTAATAATTTAAATATCATGAAAAATATAAAAATGTACAGGTAAAAAGAATATAATATTAGTAAACAACAACAAAACACCATAGTAATATTGCTTTATGTATTTTTATTTTTTTTATTTTTCATCACAAGTGCACTCTTTAATCCTCATCACCTATTGACCCATCCCCCCCACCCACCTCCCCTCTGGCATCCACCACTTTGTTCTCTATAGTTAAGAGTCTGTTTCTTGGTGTGTGTGTGTCGCTCTTTTTTTTTTTTTTCCTTTGCTTATTTGTTTCTTAAATTCTACACAGGAGTGAGATCATGTTATTTGTCTTTCTCTGACTTTGCTTAGCATTATACTCTCTAGCTCCATCAACGTCATTGCAAATGGCAAGGTTTCATGCTTTTTTCTTTATGGCTGAATAACATTACACTGTGTGTGTGTGTGTGTGTGTGTGTGTAGTGAAATTCCACTATATATATAAATATATAAACAAACCATCTCTTCTTTGTCCATTCATCTATCAGTGGAGACTTGGGCTGCTTCCATAGTTCAGCTATTGCAAATAATGCTGCAATAAACGTAGAGGTTCATGAATCTCTCTCTGAATTAGTGTTTTTGTATTCGGGGGGTAAATACCCAGTAGTGTAATTCCTAGATCATAGGGTAGTTTTATTTTTAATCTTCTGAGGAACTTCCATACTGTTTCCCAGAGTTCTGCACCAGTTTACATTCCCACCAACAGTGCACGAGGGTTCCTTTTTCTCCACATCTTCAGTAACACTTCGAGTTCTTCTGTCTATTTTATTAAGGTGATATCTCATTGTGGTTCTGATTTGTATTTTTCTGATGATGAGTAACATTGAGCACCTTTTCATGTATTTGTTGGCCATTGGTACATCTTGTTTGGAAAAATGTCTGTTTTTGTCTTCAGCTCATTCCTAATCAGATTTTTTTTGGGGGTGTTGGGCTGTATTAGTTCTTTATATATTTTACATATTAACCTTTTATTCGATATGTCATTTGCAAATGTATTCTCCCATTCAGTAAGCTGCCTTTTAGTTTTGTTGATGGATTCCTTTGCTGTGCAGAAACTTTTTATTTTGATGAAGTCCCAATAGTTTGTTTTTGCTTTTATTTCTCTTGCCTCAGGAGACATATCTAGAAAAATGTTGCTGGGGCCAATATCAGAGAGATTACTTCCTGTGCTCTCTTCTAGGATTTTTATGGTTTCAGGTCTCACACTTAGGTCTTTAATCCATTTTGAGTTTATTTCTATGTATGGTGAAAGAAGGTAGTCCAGTTTCATTCTTTTGCATGTAGCCGTTCAGTTTTCCCAACACTATTTGTTGAAGAGACTGACTTTTTTGTTTTGGATATTCATTTCTCCTTTGTTGAAGATTAAGTGACCAAATAATTATGGGTTTATCTCTGGGTTTTCTGTTCTATTCACTTATCTATGTGTCTATTTTTATGGCAGTACCATGTTGTTTTAATTACTACCACTTTGTAATATAACTTGAAGACTGGAATTGTGATACCTCAGTTTTGTTTTTCTTTTTCAAGACTGCTTTGGGTATTCCAGATCTTTTGTGGTTCCATACAAATTTTAGGATTGTTTGTTCTAGCTCTGTGAAAAATGCTGGTGGTATTTTGATAGGGACTGCATTAACCCTGTAGATTGCTTTGGGTAGTATAGACACTTTAACAATATTTGTTCTTTCAATCCATGAGCATGGAATGTCTTTCCATTTCAGTGCATCATCTTCAATTTCCTTCATCGATGTTTTATAATAGTCAGAGTACAGGTCTTTCACTTTTTTGGTTAAGTTTATTCCTAGATATTTTATTGTTCTGGGTGCAATTGTAAATGGGACTGTTTTCTTAATTTCACTTTCTGCTGCTTCATTATTAGTGAATAAGAATGCAACAGATTTCTGGACATTGATTTCATATCCTGAGACTTTATTGAATTCATTTATCAGTTCCAGTAGTTTTTTGGTGGAGTCTTCAGAGTTTTCTATATATATAGTATCATGTTATCTGCAAATAGTGAGTTTTACTTCTTCCTTACTAATTTGGATGCCTTTTATTTATGTTTTCTAATTGCTGTGGCTAGGACTTCCAGTACTATGTTGAATAAAAGTGATGAGAGTGGACATTCTTGTCTTGTTCCTGACCTTAGGGGAAAAGCTTTCAGTTTTTCACCATTGAATATGATGTTGGCTGTGGGTTGTCCATATAAGGCCTTTATTATGTTGAGGTATGTTCCCTCTAAGCCTAATCTACAGAGGATTTCTATCATAAATTGATGTTTATTCCTCTAGATTTATATGAGAACACTTCTGTTATTATACTTTGATGTTGAAAAAATAAACATGGATACATGTAATTATATAAATAATAACATGAAAAATCTATAGGACATAAAAAACTTTAAACAAAATCAAAATAAAAAGTTTAATTTTGAAAAAAAAAAGTATCTGAAACTCATTTCACAGTAGGAAAATATCCCTAATACATAAAGTAATCCTAGAAACATGTAAGAAAAAGACAAAAAATCCCAAAGAAAAATGACAACCTCACACTGAACACATAGTTCACAGAAGGGAAAATTCAAATGGCTCTTTATGAAAGGATGCTCAACCTCTCTCACTATGAGAAAAATGCAAATCAAAACTACATTAAGATATCTGTTTAACCTAGGAGATTGGCAAAGATCCAAGTTTGAAAATGTACTTTTTTCAACCATATGTGCTAGGGAAAACCAGCATTCTATATATTTCAGATGGTAGTTCAAATCCATGCAACATGCGTGGAGGGCAATTAGGTATTACCTTGACATGTTTACCCTACAAATATTTCTCCACATACAAGAAATTACACATGTGCAAAACTATATATTATTTTGTATGTAGCAAATATGCATAAATTTGTAATAGAAAACTTTGAAAACCACCATGATCACCAATATGAGTTATCTGGATGTTTTATTTTATATATATATACTATTGAATAACATTCACATTAAAACGTGAATGGGAAATCCCTCCATGAACCAGTATAAGTAGATCTTATATGGAATCTAAAAACAAAATGAACAAACAAACAACAGCAAAGAGAGAAATGGTCTCATATATATGGAGAACTGGGCTGCCAAAGGGGAAGGGGTAAAAGGGTGGAAGAAATAGGCGAAGGGAATGAAGAGGTACAACCTTTCAGTTATAAAATAAATAAGTCCCAGGGATGCAAAGTATAGCATAGAGAATATAGTCAATAATACTGTAACACATTTATCATGGTGTTTCATAATATATATAATTGTTGAATCACTATGTTGTATGCCTGAAACTAACTTAACGTTACATGTCAACTGCACTTCACATAAAATTATTTTTAAAAAAGAAGACTAAGAGACAAACACTGTTAATAAAAATATTAAATTAAATTAAAAGAGGGGCGCCTGGGTGGCACAGCGGTTAAGCGTCTGCCTTCGGCTCAGGGCGTGATCCCAGCGTTATGGGATCGAGCCCCACATCAGGCTCCTCTGCTGTGAGCCTGCTTCTTCCTCTCCCACTCCCCCTGCCTGTGTTCCCTCTCTCGCTGGCTGTCTCTATCTCTGTCGAATAAATAAATAAAAAAATCTTTAAAAAAAATTAAATTAAAAGATCTCAAAAGTGTATTACTGGTGAAAAAAGCAAGATAGAGGAACAAAGTCAATGTATTTTTTGTATATGACATAAGTGCATGTGTGCAATTTGTTATATTGTCATAAACAATCTGAAACAATATACTAAGACCAATGAATGGGTACGCAAGGAGTATCTGAGTGTGTGTGTATAAGCTGGGGTGGGAATAGCATATGGAGTATGGTTGCAGGATCAGAAGCAAGACCTATCCGTTCTATGTTTCTCTTTTTTCTACTTTTGAACCAAATATTACCTAATCAATAATTTTAAAGGGTAAGAAAATCTATTAGCATATCCAATAATTGTATTTGTATTACTCTTCTATACTGCCATGCCAATGAATTTAAGTGTGGGTCTCATATTTAATAGAAGTCTTATAACATTAAAGTCTGCCATATTAACAACTGTAAGTAAATGCTAGGGGCTATGAAATTTACCCTAAGGAGCTAGGCAACTCAAATGATGTTCAGGTATTAACTCTCTCCCTAACTAATAAAGACAAAAATTTACTTTTCATAATGGAAAGATAATTTAAATTTTACTAAATTATTATCCTCTCTTGAATATTAGCATCACCAATGCTCAACTAGGAGATCATGTCAGGAAGCATATATTACTCAATGTTATTATTCCCAAAGCCTAGCATTGTATATGAAATAATTAAACATTTCAAATAAAACTATCATTTATTCTTTTATTTTAAATGTACTGAATGATTTGACTTGTAGAAGTGGTCTTCATTAGGCATATCAAAGTTGTATACAGAGAATCTAGAAATATGGAAAATCATGCAAGTTTTTTTTTTCATTCTGGGATCTATTTAATAAACTCTTAAATATACATTTGACATATTGCAGCTTCATTAGTTAGCTCAGTAAGCCCAACACTAGGTTAGAAACTCTATGTTAGCTTAGACATTCTGCTAATTATGATTGTCCACACGTGGATTTCCATTTTTATCTAAACTTATTTCCCTTGCTTCCACAATAGTCTAAAATCAAGTATGAGTGGTTTTTACATTATTCCGTTTGGGATTATCTATCTCATGCACTACTACAATTATAATAATGAATAATAATGATGAGCTGTAAACTTGATGTACAAGCACAGCAGGGAATAACAAGTGCAAATTCATATATAAGATCTTGCTTACACTTTGATTACAAAGTGCTCTTCTTTGTTTTAAAACATACGCATTAAAGCATTTGTGTTATAATGTGTATGAACTCCTAACAATTCAGAGTATGGATAGGAGTTAATATTTAGAGCAATTTCAGTGTACTTCATAACCTATTTTATGTAATATGAAGGTGAAGCAGTAAGGTGAAATACTCTGATATTTAAGAGTGAAGCTCACTGACACTGAAGCAAGTGTCCCTAGGTTAGAATCACTATTATAAGGCCCTTTTACTTAGTTCACTGGATCTCAAATGCCAGTCTGTTAGAATAGTTTAATAAATGAAGGCAACATAAAATAAGAAACTTTTGGCAATCATTTCCTAAAGTAAATTTAATTAATTCATTCTATCTTTCGTTCTGCAGCATTTTCTATCCTTAGTTTTAAAAGCTTTGTTGAGGTATAATTGATATACAATAAATAACATATATTTTAAGTGTAAAATTTATTAAGTTATGACATATCTACACTCATAACAAAGATCACCAAAAGAAAAACAGTTGACATTTCCATAACCCCAAAATGTTTCCTCATGCCTGTCATAGTCCTTCGTTACTAATTTTTATAATCAACACTGCTATTTTATAGGAATAGATGCTAGTTTATGGACTCTCTAATTTTTTTTTAACTTGGCAAACCAGAAAATACACTGCTTTCCTTAACATACTTACTATGAAGGCACTATTCCAAGCTCAGGGAACACAGTAGGAAGAAAAACAAAAATGATGGCTGCCTTCCCTCACCTTACAGTTTTAGTGAGAAGAGCCAACCATTAAACATGAGGTGGTGCTAAGTACAATAAAGCAAAAATACAACAGTACAAAGGGATCTAGAACTCCTTTAGAAGGCAGAAAGCTTATTTACGTATTATTTAGCTGGAGGCCCTTATGACAGAGTGACGTTAAATAATGACATGAAGACAATGTGATACACACTCCTTTACCGCCTCCCCCAATTTTTTCTTCTTTTTGACATGATATCTCACAGAAACTAAAGACAATCTCTCTAAACTTTTCTAATCTTTAAAATGGGTCTAGGAGTAGTACCCAAATGCATAGACTTGTAGTGAGCATTAAATAGGATAATATAATTACACTAATTAGAATAGTGGCCAGGACATGGTGAATATTTAATATAAAAACCAGCTTCTTTATCATGACCCAAGATCCAAGAGCAGGGTAATGGCAGAGGCAAGATTCCAAGGCAGCTCACACTTTCTCCTGCTACCTCCAAGTGTTAAAACTGCTAATCAAAACTAAATTTTTTACTGACCTAAGAGAAGCAGAAACAAAAATTGGTTGACTCGTACATGCTTAAGCACTGAAATTACCAGATGATAAGTCATAACATACTGTGTTTTCTTATCTTTCATTGCATAAAACTTCCTCTTAGTGGCTTAGCTTGCTCGTATCATTGTTACTATTTGCTCATTGTGAGATGAGAGAGATTTAAAAACCACCAAGGACTAGCAAAGATGTTCACTTTCTAAAACTGCCAGCACATTACATGCTTTTTTCCTACAATTAATATACTCCACTCAACAAAGCCTAACTCCCTTTATAATATGTGAGCAATTTGCACAGTTTCTTCAAAGAGATGGTTCTTTTCACACCTCCCAAAGCTAATATCTGCAAACTTCACTGAGGCATGGCAGCTGATAGAACGTTATAATGTCATTTCCACCAACCATCTAAAGGAAGTTACAAAATAATGCAGCATTTTTTATAGTCAAAAGAATATACTCAACCAGTTCATTCTTTTTCATTTTTCTCTTTTTATTTACTTCCACTTCTCTCCTTCCTTATCCTGATTTTTTATTGAGAGTCTATTGACTGAAAATATTTTGTGCTATTTTTTGACACTGTAACAATGGTTTACCTTGGGTGGTTACTGCACTTCACTCAGCTTCAGCTGAGTTATGCATTAAAATTAAGGCTTAATTGTGCTTGTCTTAGCAACTCAAAGTTTTTCATTCTCAGAAAACAATTGTACACTCATTTCTATGCCATAAGTACTAGGCATTTTATTTTCTCAAGAACTCAACAGTGAAGTTTCATTGGATTGGACCATTTAAACAATGCAAAGTGTTTCTAGAGAGACCTATGTAAACAAGTCCAAGTATTACAAACTGAAAACCAATTACAAATTTTTTAAAAAGTATCCTGTGGCTTAGAGAACAAGGTGTTCTGGTTAATTTAATTTTCTGTGTTGAAGTCTAACATAATTTAATCTTTTTATGAAAGAGAAGGTTCAATAACTTTATTCAGTCCTCAAAATTTTCTACTGTAAGGCAGAAGAGAAAGAGCTCATATACTCAATGACCGTAAGTGTGTGTACAGGGTGAGGGCATATAAATATGTATAATCAGCTTAAAATATTGTTCTTAACCTTGATCAACACTTTACATTTCCACAGTACATGTGAATGCCATGAAAGCTTAACAATTCCCTCCAATTAAGGCTGGAGTACAGCAGTAAACTACACAATTATCTAGGAATACTTAAGAAAAGAAAATATCCCTTCTAAACAGCAAGATGACATTTACTGATACTATATAAATGGAAAAGGAGGGTTGATATTTTATATATTTGCATATACACAGATAAAAAAACATTCTCTATTGCTTATATATTGAAGCAATTTAGAGAGAACTTTATTAACTTCTCTCATGTTATAGGTGAGGATAAAAGCCTAGGAACATTAGTAACAACTAAAGAATGACAGAATTGGATCAATATCTGAGATTTTCAAATGAGAAAGAAAAAGATAGCACTGAACTTGCTAAAGTTAGAAAACTCAGGGATGATTTTACAAGGTCTCCAGGAAGATAAAGCTTAATATGAAGAATCCTTCTATAGCCTATTCTCATTTTGCTGGTGATTACTACTGGGAAATGCTGCACAGGATAATTAAAATCTAGAACAGGACCTAACATGCGATTTGGACTCTACTGGAGTAGTTATTCTATCCAAAGAGATAAAATTACACCAAACTTAATATTAAAGAGTTTAGAAGCTGAACTGATGGTTAGAAATGCGTTATTTCTAGCTTATTTCCTGGGGCTAAATAAATGAGTTTTAAATCTATAACCCTGTTTACCTTTCCATGGGCATAGGGATATATCCCTGTCCTTGCAAACTGTTTAAGAGAAGTCCATTGGGAACTTCTGAAAAAGGTTTGCTATCTAATTAAATAGAATATTAGTTAAACACCAGCTACTTTAATCAATAAATTTTGTGGGGTAAATTCCAAACTTACTGTGTTGACACAACAGAATCTATTACTCACCCACATGCTATAATACATTGTTTTTATTTCTGGGTGGCAACTGGTCTTCCACATGGAGATTCAGGGGTCCAGGTTCTTTCTGTCCCTGTCTCTGAATATGGTGATATGGAGCAGAACACCTGCTAACACTTCAGCCTGGAAGTAACACAAATGAGGGAGTTAGGAGCGAGGTCAGATAGGGAGAGGGAAAGTAGTGAAAGTAGGGAGGACAATGCACACCTGAGCTGAGCAGCTATTCCCTAGCAAAAAATCTGTTAACAAGTGTAATGTGAACACATGCTCTCTTTGGAGAGTATCTACCTAACTCTGACACATCACATATGTGAGATATACTCCCTCTTCCTGGGTTAGAACTTATCCTGCCACCATATATGATAGCTGGAGTAATTAGCAAGAGGACCAAGATAATCTGCTTATTGTATATTTCTATTTGCAACAGAAAGCAACCTGTTACAACTGCAGAAGTTTTACTTAAGGATTAAAAGAGGTAACACATGCAACGATAATAGCAAAGATTTTTCAAAAACTGGTAGGAAAATGGCAAAGTCCAATCAGAATGGATACTGATCATCAGCCCTGAGCATACATTAAAAATGTTTTTAAAATGTAAAATTCTATTCTTAGTATAATTGTTATAATTTGGCAAATACGTGGTATTTTATAAATAAAGGACCAGTTATGGTTCTATATTTGTTTTCCTCTTCATTAATAGCACCAAATGACTCCTCTTGGATTCATGTACCCATACCTTTTCTTATTTATGAACCCCCAACGTGATGTCTACCTGTCAGTTGGGATTTTTTTCTCCTGTCGATTCATCAGCTTCTAATACTCCCACCCACTGTGCCGTAGTATCCTGTATTTTGTGTAATGAGGACCCTAAGCAACAGTGCTTTTTAAATTGTGTGAACAGACTTGTAATGATTGTATTAAAGGGTAACTTATCACTGTGAAAACTTGTGACTTCCAGTTTAGCTGCTCAGAGTCTTTTGCTTTCATCCAGGTGCTTGGTTCTTTGTATATGGGTAATATGTACGTACCCTCTATATAAGTAAAGTGTAACTAAAAACCATAAGACCCTTAAAACACTTGTTCTTTTGCAGTATAAATATAGTCTATTAAATTGCATCTATACCCTGTTTATATTTTCTCACCACATTGGTTCCTTACAAATAATGCCAAAATAAAGATCAGATTAGCTCACAAATAATTATTTTAAAGGTCTGAGTATGTGAAATCACAGCTAATGATATTTACTATAATTAGGGAAGCAAATTAGAAGAATATTAAAGGCTTCACATTTCAGTACCCATAGATAGATTTCTAGGTAATTACAAAATAACATTGTTACTAATGAGATTTTTTTTTCATAAAACTGAGACAATTAGCAATATTTTCCCTGTAAGAAATAATTTGGCAAATTTTAGTTAAAAAAATACCTTTTCATCTATGGCTATTTTGTCTCCGTGAAATAGAAGTTTTGGAAATTTAAAACAAATGTTCATGCTGAAGTCACTCTATCTTTGTTAACAACAAAAATAAAAGATTCTTAGTTATTCTAAAAATCCAGCTAATGTGACATTTATATTTATGAAAGAAAATTAAAGATATTCCATTACATCTGGCCAATTACCAAATACAAAACCTCTACGGATTCAACATGGTACTATTCACATGAGGGAAGAAAGTGGAGTATTAATTCCTGAACTTGGTCATAAAAAGATTACAATCTATTCTGAAGAACAAGGCACATCAAGTAAACAATAGCTTATAACTAAGAGTTCAATGATATAGTTGAGAATACAAGAATAGAAAACCATGCCAACATTTTAATAGTAAACAACTAATATTCAGAAAGTTTAGCTAGACAATATACCACATAATATCATCCTTTTAGAAATTTAGAGAGAATCCTACCAGAAAGCACCCTCTGCCGAATTCATAGTATCTATAGGGAACATATAAGAACATAAAAATGGGACTCTCACAGAGAATCTATCTCAAGAATGCATGCTTAGTGCCAGGTACTCTATTAGGTGATAGAAACAGATGTGACACACACATCATAGTCTAATGGAGACATGGTAAACAAATGTATAACACATTCACAATAAGGCTTTGGGGTTTATGATGTTTTTAGAGCATAGGGAAAGGGCATCAAACCCATCTTTAAAGAGGTCACAACTGGACAGAGGTTTTTTTTTTTTTTTTTTAAGATTTTATTTATTTATTTGACAGAGAGAGAGACAGCCAGTGAGAGTGGGAACACAAGCAGGGGGAGTGGGAGAGGAAGAAGCAGGCTCTTAGCAGAGGAGCCTGATGTGGGGCTCGATCCCAGAATGCTGGGATCACGCCCTGAGCCGAAGGCAGACTCTTCACGACTGCGCTACCCTCTGTGCCCCATGGACAGAGTTTTAAAGGCAGATAGGCATTAGTCTAGCAAAGAAGAAGCTGAAAAATGGAGGATGTTCCAAACAGAAGGAACAGAATGTGCAAAGCTGCAGAAAAAATATGGATGGTTGCAAGTAGTACCCTTTACTAGAATGCTATGTGTGGGGGGGGGGGAGGGTGTGATTGTATGCCCTATAAGCTAAAGGCATTAAGATGTCCCATCATTGCTCTGTGACTTCCAAAAAAACTCTGTTCTCTCCACTTTCAGCTACTTTTTCTCATGACATCTACTAAAAAAATATATGTGCACTGAACAATAACTAGTAAATGACTCTTAGGTCTTGTACCCAAATTTCAATATAGGTCCCTTCTCATGTAGGTTGATCAATTTGGAAAAAGTCTTTTTGACTGAAAGATGGCTTGTTTTGTAGAACCAAAGACAGCCTATTGTCTGATTTTTTCTCCTGTGCCTTTATGGCATTTTTGGTTCTCCAGGAAACAGATTCTGAGAAAGATATTGGATAGAGCACTAAAATCTGGGATGGCCCTGTATAGTTGTCCTAATCAGTATGAGGATGCTAGACCTTTATCCCTATATCAACCAGTCACTTAATGGGGCCTGACTCCAGGAAGGGGCATGACCTTGGGCCAAATAGCTTTCTCAAACTCAGATATATTTCCAGAAAGAGACCACCTGGTCCCAAGTGCAAGCCTGCAGTCACCAACCCTGTCAGCAGCTATGGAAATGAGTGCTTTAGTCCCAAAAAGAGATTCTGAGTGTTGGGCCAAAATGGGTCTTAACTTTCCAATATGAGTTCAGTCAGGTCGAGATCTTGTTAGTCTCTGCAAAGAGACAAACACAATTCCCAGCAACAGAAGATTTACCTAGTTGCTTAGAGGGACTGGTATGTGTCAACCACCTGAAGACTTTCCAGAAGGGGAGGTGAAGGTAGTCTCCCCCCATTCCTAGGCCATTTACAAAATAATGAAGCCCTCCAGAGAGGGGTAACTTCAGACCTGGAACTTCCTTTACCAGGCCTTCTTAGCCCGGTAGACATACTAAAGACAAACCACCGAGATCTAGGAACTGACATAGAACTTTGCTGCATTCACTCCACCAGCTTTGATGTAGTATGTGGAAACCAAATGCTGGCAACTTGTTCAAATAATTTCTTTTAATAGGATCATTCAACATAAATTTTATTCAATATAAAATTATCTAATAAATTTTAACTAACCTTTCTATTAATACTTCCCCCATACACACATACACCCTTTTGGACTAAAGGTAAGGATGAAAGGTCACAGAAGTTTTATCTCAAGGTCTGTGCTTGCAATGGCCCATTGGCTGCCTGGCTAGGTCTGCTGGTTACCTTGCATATATGGATAATTTTTCTTTACCAAGAAACATCCTATGCCAATACTATTAACTAGATCTTGTGACAAAGGCCTCTGTCAGAGAAAAATCCAGAGGATACACTGGAATGAACTTTGAAACATTAAGAGAGTCCAGCGGCAGCCTAAAGCCCTGTAGGGACAACTAACACAAGACAGTGAGAGCTCATGGTTCTCACACTGCATAGTGGGAAACTTCCCATCTTTGACTAGTTTCTCTAGAGATTTTGATGTTCATCCTCTAGCCTATATGAAAATAAACCAACCCAAATTTGTTGATTCTAGACATGATTCATGCACTTGCTATTTCTTCTAATTCCAATCATTTGGCTGTAGGTTTTATGGTTATATAAATCTGGCAAGCCTGATACGTTAATGCTAAATGAAAAAATGTAGAGACCTTCATGTGTGGGATTGTATAAGCAGATCTCATGTGTGGTCAGACTGGAGCTGGTCTTAAATTATATATTCTTATGCTCTAATGAAAGAAGTTTTAAGATTATATAGGGAGAAAGAAAAAAATTGCAACAAAGACAAAGAATTACAACATTTCATTTCTGCTAAATCTTCAGCCTTGCAGACGCAAGAACATTATCTCCCAAAGGATGTAAATCCAATAACGTGTAATGGTGCCATTACAGCACATCTTGAAAAGGAGGGAGCTGGGGGACCAGAAGTTCAAGTGCAGAAGGAGGAAGGACAATGTTTTACTATGCATGATAGCGTAAGAAATGCTTTCAGTGTTCCCTGGGATAAAAATTTATCTAACTTCATTTAATTAGTTGTTTATAAAAATTATTTGCACATAGAAACACGTCGTGAGCAATATCAATTAGAGCTTTTGAGGACTTTGAATCCAGTCTGGGAATAGGTATGCTAATACAACAGCAAACTACTAGTACGGCATAGGGGTTTAGAACATGGACTCTGGAAGAGGTAACTGTATGCTACATCATGAATCTGTCACTTAGGGTCTCCACAAATTTGAACAAGTTAGTTAACTTGCTTATGTTTCTTCATCATCTATGAAATGAATTATAATACATCACTAACTTGTGTTATACACAGTAATGTATTTAAAACAGAAATAGAAGGTCTGACTACATGTGATTTTACTATTGAAACACTGTCTTATTGTCATCTTTTATTATCTCAGAAAACTTAATCTATATTTTTTTCACTTAATCAATAATAAGTATTGAGCCCTTGCAATGTGCCGCATAGTGTGAGGTATGCCTCTGATATGAAGGTAAACTGAAAAAAAACAGCCCTCACCTCACCCACTAGAAGCTTATAGTCTAGTGCAGGAGCTGGCAAATAATCAATTACTACATGTAACTAGAAGATGCAAATCAATGAACAAATTAATAGTGAAATTATTCTTGGGGCATCCTGCTGAAATTTAATGTCACTGATCTCTGCTTGACCTGCTATAAGATTCAAATATAAAATTTATAAAAAGAATTTCAGTATAGAGAAAGGAAGGATGGTTAATATGGTTTATCTTATGGAGAACTCTGAAAATGTCTAAAGGTACAACAACAGAGAACTGTTTGAATACATGTGTGTGTACTAAGCATCCATTAAAAGTCATGTAATGAAGTGATACGCCTTAACTTGGTCTTTCTCAGTAAATAAGAGAAACAGAATATATATATGTATCAGTCTAGTTTTCTTTTTTCTTTTTTTTTAGATTTTTTATTATGTTAGTCACCATACAGTACATCATTAGTTTTTGGTATAGTTTCAGTCTAGTTTTCTTATATTCAAGCCATTACACAATGGAGCTCATCTACATGGAGGTACAATAAGAAAAAAACTACAGACAAGCTAGGAAATGTTATAAATATTTGCATCTAGGTGATGAGATAATGAACATATTTTTTTCCATTTAGGTCTGTTCAGTGTTTTCAAAGATCATTTATTATTTTAGAAATTAGGAAAGTATACATGAGAAGTAACTCATATTTTATAGAATGGCAAAAATATCATCAGTATTATCCTCATTTCCAAAGGCATTAACTTATTTTGGGTCTGTGAACACTTCAATAATTACACCTGAAGATTTTTAAAGTTTTCTGAATTCTCCAAATTCAGAAAATTTCTATCATACAATTAACCTCGGGTAGGTCACACTACTTTGTTGCTTCATCCCAAAGTGTGCAATGCATTACCTTCCCTGTGCTTTCCTTTACTTTGTACTAAAGAGAGGACTGGGTATTACTGAAACTGCTGAAGCATCAAATATTTCCCGAGTCACAGAAAAAGGAAAGGAATTTTAAAAGGAAACCTTACTAATAGGTGACCTAAAAGGGCAGCCCTAGGGCAATGCCAAGTTGTCCAGCTACTAGAGTTTTCCAAAGGGCAAGTGGGGATCTCTCTCTCTCTCCTTTTCAGGAAATTACCTTAAGATTCTTATTTCTTTTTGATCTATACTGATTATCTATGCATACATTCCACCTGAAGGCATTGTACGGTACTTCTTTTTTCCTTTAGAACCCCATAATACTCCAATTTCAAGCACAGAAGAAACAGGCAGGTTAATTTTAGTGCTATCTTTTGTGAAGGTTGTTGAGCTCTTAAAATTATGTTGTGGTTACTTGGGCTGCAGCTGGCAATGACTGCAGTATTCACTCTCTTTCCACCTAGGCACAGATTTCACAATTACCCCTTACAGAAAATAACCTGAATTATACCAAAATCTTCCATATTCACAGGGAATTCCCAACACTTTGGTAATGACTTTCCACTAAGAGCCTATAAATAGTCTCTTCGATCAAATATATTCCATGGATGTTTAAACAAAAAACAGCATGTATTACATTTCTAGCTTGACAAACTAAAATTGCAGACATATTACTGTTTTATTCTTTGAATGGGAGAAATGTTTTCTTGTGAGCGTTTCCTCATTAAGTGTCTGGCAAATATAAGATACTGTTACTCTCTAGATAAAGAATTTTTAATGAAAAAGTTAAAATATTTCCTCAAATGTTCTGGAAATCACTGATGATACCTTTAACAAACTAGTTAAGTGTCAATAAAACTGAAACATAAAATCCTTAAAAAATTATAATTTGTCTATTCCAAGCCAGACAACCAGAAATGGAATGACGAGATTAGATCATCTTAGGATGACAAGCACTTATCCAAAATATTCAACAATTAGAATACTTTTTTGAAGGAGGAAGAACCAATCAGGCATGATAAAACTTGCCTTGATGGATGAGCACACATTTATCCAATCTGTAAATAATTTCCATTTCCTTATTTTATGAGTTAAGCCTATTTTTAACCAGAATACACACACACAACACACATACACACTCTCAATGATTTAGGAAAAAAGAAAATTATTAATTCAACTAAATAAAAATTGAAGAGTCCTAGTGAAGAGCTCCAACAAAGCTATAATGACTTAGGTTCTCCCATGAGTCTGCGTTCTCTGTGTTGGCTTCATTCTTAGGCCTAATTTGGTGGTCCCCCAGGGCCGTAGACTGTTGCAGCCCTAGCCTCATATCCTTGGCATGTTTAATATCACCAGCAAAAGTTCTTCCTATTTTCAAGTGTAGCCCACAAAATTCCTAGTCATTCTGACAAAATCAGGGTGTGTCCTTATCATGCCTAAGGAAAATACAATTTGGCCCACTGTGGCCAGGAAAATACAATACACTACCCAACTTGGCTTAGGTCATGTTATGGATAAATCTCCACTTAGACAACATGAATTGAGAGTTGAAGAGGGTGGGGCGCCTGGGTGGCTCAGATGGTTGAGCGTTTGCCTTTGGTTCAGGTCATGATCTCCAGGTCCTAGGATCAAGCCCCACGTCCTCTCCCGGCTCAGCGGGGAGTCTGCGTCTCCCTCTCCCTCTGCTTGTGGTCTCTCTGTCTCTCTCTTTCTCTCAGATGAATAAAAAACTTGAAGAGGGTAGAATTCTCAAGTGAAAGTTGAAACTCTTGCTAGAAGTGGCAAACTGATAAATATCTACAACAAAACAAAACAAATAGATTACTGCGAACCTTCATTTTACCTCCTATTTACTACAATAAAAAGACTTTTACTGACCCTATCAAACACTGGGAGATCATCACAGTTAATGCCCTGATTCTCAATTAAATGAACCTTACAACATTCTCCAGGGAAACGTCAACCTTGCATTTATGACTTTACAAGCACACAAAAGTGAACAATGTATGAATAAGCATGCTAACTTTTCTCTGTATAGAAAGAATTAGAAGACGACGCCACAATTCTTGGACTTTAAGTTATAGAGTAAGAGGGGTGCTGCAGGTCAGGAAGTTTTGGGGGGTTTGAGTACACTGATGCACTCAATGAAATGTTTTAATGGGATACAGAAAGAACTTCCTTAAATATATTTCTTCTCCCTGGGGAGACATAGGTTGACTCCTTGAGAGTTGGTGTCCCGGAAGATAGAAAAGGCAATGATGAGACCTTAAGAGAGACTGCCAACTCTGCCCCTAGCTGGCTGTGTTAGCTTGCACCAAATTCTTCATATTTCAGACTTGGCTTCTTTGGTTGTATATTAATTAAAAAAAAAAAAAAGTATTTCTGGCCCAGGCTCAGAATCATATAAATTTTATATCTTTTTAAATATATGGAATTTCTATATTTTGGGGAAGTTAATGATTCACCTAGTGAATTCCTATATTCCTACATTTTGGGGAAGTTAATGATCCATAGTTCCTAGAGATTCAATCTCAGAGGAGATGGCACTGAACAAGGTCCTGAAAACCAGAGGTGCCTTGATGAACCAGAGAATGGTCCCACCACATTGGTCATGAAGCATGGTGGAAAAAAGGAGTGACTGGCAAGAGTCTCAGGTTTGAGCTAAACTGCAAATATAATTCTTCACCTCCTTCCATTTAAATGGATTGCTTGGTTTGACCTTGAGAACATATGTTTTACTTACCTGCATGAAAACCACCACTACAATCCCTTTCAGGGAGAATGAAGGGCTTTATTTAATGCAAAAGAAGAGAACAGAACTGAATCAAGAGAATCCTAGAATTTGAAGATACAGATTTGTCTTTCAATCAGATAAAACTTTTAAGTAAAGATCCAGTATATGCAGTGAAAACATTTGGGATCTTCAATTAAAGGACTGGGTTTCAGATCCAGCCCTACCGCCTGCTGGTGGAATGAGAATGGGCAATTTATTGATCTCTTTGAGATCTAACCCATTGTACTGACATAGGAATGATAATGCATTCATCATAGAACAGTAAAGATTGAAAAAAATCAGGTTTTTACCAGATACCTGTGGCAAACTAATGTCTATCACCCTCAGGAATCTGTGGAGGCCTTTATGTCAAATACCACAAGCTCTCAAATATCCATGAAAATGAAGCCTCACCAGGTAATTTCCAGAAGCCCTGCCTTATCTTACACATGCCGTAGCCAGCTACCTTGGCCAACGTCCTTTCTCCTGCTGGCACAGCACATTGCTGCTGCTCCCCTGCATGGGAACACTATCTGTCTTCCTGTCTAGAGGGCCAATTCCCAGTGCCACCAAAGCTGCATACAAAAGTTGCTAAATGCTACAGAGTTATTTCCCATTTTCTCTGTGATGCTGAATCTCATGCATAAATGAGCAGAATCACTCTCTCCAGCAAGTAATGTGTTGCATCATTCACCTCTGTCTCAAAGCGATATTGCTTATCCTCTCAGTCTTAAATGGATTCTAGAGAATGGAGACCCCTTAAATTTATTCCAGAAGCTTCTTTCTTTCTGTAAGAAATCAGATCTAGTTCTTGTAGTTGGGCAAGAGAACATCCATATGGCACTCCACTTCAGTATGTCTCCACTGCCCTTTCTCCCCAGGCAATCACATAAAATTTCCACTCCACAGACCACAGGCAAATCTCTCAGTACACAGATTCAAAACCCCCAGCAAAATCCACTTAGGCTCTTTCTACAATCCCTGCTCTACTAATAACCTATGAAATACAGCAAAAATATATGTTATTATTTGATTGAGACCTTGTATTATTTCAACCCAGGTAATCCATAGGCTAACATTTTTTCTCACTCTGATAACAAATTGTTAATTCTTGGTTATGGAACATTGTTTATAAATTGATGCCCTCTGTAATTTTAGTTAGTGAATTTATTTAAATATTCTGGAACACTTGCTACAATAACCTAAAGCCATTATTATGAAATATGATTTTCTTAGCAGGAAATTAATTTATTTTTAAGTCTCAGACACTGAAACCTTCAGAGATAAATTTATAATGATTTAAAAATTATAAATAGATGGATTTCTAAAAGAAAGGCTAAAAGAGAAGAAAAAGGCAGAGACTTGCCTACATACATTTGGCAAGTGAGGCTGGTCTTAGAGAACCATGTAGCCTGTCAATGAGCCTTTGATTATATGTTGGACAGGCAAGCTTGCATTGATCATATTTGGCAGCCAAGTTTAATTTTGCTATTTGACCAAAATCAGTGGAACATGTATCTCTGCAACTATAGTTGTCAATTACTTATTGAGGAAGAGACAGAATTTATTAGATTCAGGAGCCGGATTTCAAAATGAGAAGTCTCCTTCCACAGTGGGTATAATTAATGGCTAGTTCAAATGTCTCTGAATTAGGATTATTATAGAAAAGAAAAGGTTAAGTTAAGCACTCCGATTATAAAATATTGTGGACGTCAGCAAAAGCGATTTGTTTAGAAATATTAATGAGATCTGCAGGAATCAAGAAAACCTCTAATGATGAAAAAAGAAATATCAAGTCCTATAGAAAAACAGCTTATTAGCTGAAAGAAGAGTTTCAAGGAACCTGAAAAGAAGCTCCTTCCTCTCCCAAATTAGGCATGGACCAAGGGAATGAGGACTTTTAGAATAATATATCCACTGTGCTTGTCCTAAAGATAGCTGAGGAGCAAACGGCAGGAAGAGAGCTGGCAGAAAGGTGAATATTTCAGTGAAAGACTTCCTAAGAACTTATCAGGAAAATTCTTTCTTCTGGAGAGCACCAGCAAATAGACTGCCTTTAGGATGTCTCTTTAATCAAATTATTCATTCTTTAATATAAAAATAATACACCCTCCTTTTGGAATTTTTGGAAAATATCTTCAAGGACAAAGAAGATAACACCAGCCAGGCAAAATCCCACTGCTGAGTGAAAACCATGTTAATAATTGAAACTTGTTTCCACCAGCTTTTTCTTTATACATGTATTTAACATCATAACATATTTATAATTCAGTATCTTGCTTTATTACTTAGAATTACAGCCTATGTATTTTTCCTCTCACTAAAAATGTGAGTATACATCATTTTAAAGGATAAAACGTTATGTATGCCCAAATTAACCATTCAGTTATGGCTGTACATTCACTTTGTATATGATGCTTGCTGTTAGAAACAATGCCACTATATGTGTGCTTCATTTTGAAAGTTTTTTCTAAGGTGTTTTTGAATTTTTAGTAGAAAAGTGAAGTGACGAAGGAAAGAAATCCAATTTTCTTGAGCCTGTACTATATGCCATCAACTATTCTAGATTTTTATGAATGTCATGCAGCTCCCAATTTATACCCAACTTCTGTCCATCACTGAGATTCAGAAGTATGTGCCTATCAGTCTTCCAGCTACCAAGCCTTACCTTTTAGCCAATTTGCAAAGAGGACTAAGGAAGTTAGAACAGGAGAACTCATCCTTAGTGTCTACTGGAAAACAGGGATGATTCTGAATAAAAACCAATATTTATTGCTCTAATGTATATCCTGGCCCAGTCCTACAACAACTGAAAGGGGAAAAGGGTAAATAAAAGCAAAGTACTATTTCTCTAAAATTATACAAGTAGCTAGAAACAGTTTTAATAGTGTTAACGTAAAGGGGAAAGAGAAAGTTACCCCAGTTTCTGAGCAAACTCCCAGCACTGGCACTTAAGATATTCAGTGCAAAAATGTCAAGCAAGAGGTAGCAGATCCCAGCAGGATCAGAGAACCAGTGGAAACCAACGTGTTGCCTGCCTGAACAGGGCAACACTGGTGCTCAACATTTCCTGGGCTGCCATTTCGAGAGCAGAGATGGCAGCCATGTGCAGCAAATGGGTAGATGTCTAGCAGAAATGACAGCAGCGCCCCAAGTCCAAATGACAATGAGAATTGAGGGGCCAGATGATAAGCACAACTGAAAGACAATTTGAAACCCGTAAGAGTTCTTGGAGAAGAGAGATAGGCCTTCGAGGGGCTGGGGTTTTGCATCAGAAGGGGGAAGGGAAACATATGTCCTTTATTAACTTATTTAGGCCTACTGGGTACAGCCGCCAGCTAAACTGACAAAGTTAAAGAACTGTGTAAATTAACAAAAGGGGAACACAAGTGGGAGTTCACAGGTAAAGTGAGCTGCATGTACTTCAAGAAATCTATATTGAATAGTTCCATTAAACAGCATGGATGAAATCAGAACAGGAGGAGCGGCTGCTGGGTTTAATATATGAGCAGATTCCTCTGGCACACACTAAGATGTATAGAGACATTCACTGTCAAACCACAATTTCAGAGATGACGCCACAGATGGTGAAAATTGCTCACCCTAACTGATGACTTTGACAGCTTCTCCAAGTTATCACAGCCCCTTTGATTTGGCTTACTATCTATGCATGGAGGCAGAAAAAGACCAAGGAAGTTCTCAGGGCAGTAGTATGCCTGAATCAATATCACCTAAGCCTACTCCTAAAGGCGTTCATTCAGAAAAATGAATTCTGATGTTTTCTTCCTTGCAGATGGAACTAACTAGGATAAGCTATATTGATTGATAAGCATTTCATTAATTTTTACTGCCCCATCCACACAGGTCAGCAATACCCTAGACATTCTCCAGCCAGCTCAAAGCTCAAAAAAATATTTTATTTTTTAGCATAAGTCCACTTCATTTAGATTTATTTACACATTTTATTAATACCGCAAAATTCCCAAATTCTATCAGTCCTATAAGGTACACTGGAGGTTCTTTAAACTTTTTTTTTTTTGTAGAACTATGTATTCCTTAGTACTTACTTAGATTGGTATTTTAACAATTTTCATAAGATTAATATAAATAAAATATGCAATTTCTCAGGAAATATATATATTATATATAATATACAAATAAACAAATATATTATATTATAAATATATAATATAAATTTATACAAATATAAATTATAAAATATAAACATATATATATGATTTAAATATTTCCTCAAAATTTGAAGGGGCTTATTTCAGTTATGGAGAATGTCTGCTGCCAACAGATCTATATAACATACATGACATATAAAATACATACAAGACATACATAATTCTGACAGTAAGTCAGACCTCACTGTCATCAGTCAAATCACACTTTCTGTAGGAAATACAACCTATGAGGTTTTTTTTCCCAATTCAAATAAGTTAGTTAATGTAACAGCACTCAACCAGTCTTAAGGGTTAACTTGTAAGCTTATGCTCTCCTTACTTGCTGATCTAAGATCCCTAGGTCAGTAGCAGAACTAACCTGCTTTCCTTGAGACTTGAAGACCACTGGCCTTGAGGAGTGAAGGACCAAACTTTCCCAGGTAAGGCCTGACTATATTTGAAAACAGCTGCTGCTGATGCCAGCAAGTCTGCTGAGGTTCATGTTGACTTATAACTAACTGCTTGGGCACCTGCTTCTCCTGCTCATAGCCTCCTCCCTTTTCCCACACCTCTCCCCTTAAAACCCTCCAGTGTCACCCAAACGGAGAGTATGGCCTCTGAGGCATTAGTTCACCATCTTCCAAGGTTGCTGGCTTGCTGACTAAAGGAAACTTTTCTTTCCCACCATCACTTGTCTCTCCAATATTTTTTTTTGAAGCGGCAAGCAACTGAACCTGAGTTCAGAATGGGGTCTCTGACAGGTAACATTAATACAATTATATATGACAATTATCCTCACCTCCAAGATATTAATCTACGGGATAGATGGATGGGTAGATATATAGACAGACAGACAAGAAAGAATTAGACACAATCTTGCCATGAGTTTTCTTGTGTAAAACCAGTTACTAATTCTTGGGGCCCCTGGGTGGCTCAGTCAGTTTAGCATCCAACTCTTGATCTCAGGGTCATGAGATCAAGACCCACAGAGGGCTCTGCTTGGAGCCTGATTAAGATTCTCTCTCTCCCTCTCTCTCTCCCTCTCTCTCTGCCACCCCCTCACCCCCCCCACCTGCTGATGCACTTTCTCTTAAAAACAAAAACAAAAACAAAAAAAAACAAACAAAAAAACAAAACAGTTACTATATCTTTAAAAATTTCTCCTACTCTTGTTTTCAGAGTCTCACTCAGGAGCTCTGCATTCCTGAATAGCACTTTTTTTTTTTTTTTTGACATTCAGTATTTTACATACCAGAGCGATGCATTGTAAAAGCAAGATTCAGTATATGTGAGAGATTGACTGCTTTTTGTAAAAGGAGAGAAGAGGTGAGAAAGGATAAGGAGCAGAATGCCAATGCCATTCTCTGGAAGACACATTTTAGGGAAGAGTACACATGGAAGCTGAGGATCTGGAAAATTATTTTCTAAAGACTGTCTGCTTGGAAAATCTCCATGTGCTTTCAGAAGTCTGTGTGTCCCACTGTGAAGACCACAGAGCTAGATACATTGATCTGCATCTCATTTTTGTGTATCTTTGTAGTTTTATGTTGAGGTTTATTTACAATGAGTCCTTGTATTTGGATAACCCTGAGAAAGGGTTCTCCCAACTCAGTCATCTGAGCCCCAACTCTGTTCCTGACTTATCTCACAATTATGGCTGCCAAAAGATTCCTTGTCTTTTTCTCCTAATATCTTCCTGGATTCACCAAGTTAATATAGTTTATTAAATGTTACAGATATCTTTGATAAAAGTATTATAATGTGATTTTTCAATTATGGCCCCACTTATATCAGAATCGTGGTTTTTTCCCCCAATGCTTATAAACCCTGTCTTCACATTAGAAACCTTGGAAAACTTTTAAAAAATTGAGGGCATCTGCCTTCAGCTCAGGTCAAGATCCCAGGGTCCTGGTCCTAGGATCCAGCCCCGCATCATGCTTCCTTCTTAGTGGGGGGCCTGCTTCTCCCTCTCGCTCTGCCTGCAGGTCCCCCTGCTTGTGTTCACTCACTCTCTCTCAAAAGAATAAATAAAATCTTTAAAAATAAGTAAATAAATAAAAATTAAAAATACTAATAACTGGCCCTATCTCCAGAATTTATTTCACTGGTATGATGTGAAGCCTAGGTATCAATGTTGCTTGAAAAATAATTAAGTGATTTGATGTGCAGTTAGTATTGCTCTAGTCATGAGAAATTCCAGAAGAGACTTAGCACAACAAGCTGTATTATTAGTAAGAGGTCTCTGAGTTACCAATATGCTTCAAATTTAAGCTTTCTCTGTTTGCCAAAGCAGTTTGAAAATACAGATTAAGTAATCATTTCAAGAATCACTTGGAAATGGGATTAATCCCATATATGAATTATTGAGATAACTGAAGATTACTCCGTCAAGCTTCCAAGCTTATTTAAAAATCTATTCTAAACCAGATTTACTAAGGTTCCAAGGAAAGGCCTAAGAAATAACATAATTTTATATGATTTTCAAGGAACTTTGATGTACTCATTTGTCATGTAGTGTTGAGTTTACTGGAAGCAATTTTCAAATAAGTAAAGGTGGATAAGAAGATGAGGCATCTAGATCTCTAAATAGCAACAATTCTAAAACTTACTGCAGGCAGCATTATAGTTGTCCCTCTTTAGAATCTTTCTGATAAAGAGCCTAAAGCAAAAGTCATGGTATAACCTATATCCTTCTAGTAAATTAACTTTTACTCAAGTGGTTTCTTCCAGATGCAAATTAGTATGAATGAACTCCTAATGCATATTCTTCAGTGGAAATGCTAATTATTCTCAGTAGGCAAAGTTTAAGAAGGCCAAAATGGAGGTGCTTCAAAAAAAAATCAGTGTCCCCCCTTTAGAAAGAAAATCAGTTTGAAGGTAAAGGTCTTGAGGAATAACGAAGGTTAATTGCCAATTATGCAGAAAAATTATGCAAAAGCATGAATAAAAAAAGACTTTCCTGCACTATTGCCCTTTCTTTTATTTGTGTTACAGCGCTATTGTTTATTTTTAACATTGTTCCAAATTAGTTTGGTCTATGTCACTAGTATTTAGATTTAGCATGTTCCTCAAAATAGAAAACAATAATAGTGACCCTGAACTTTGAATTCGATCAAAAGAAGTATCTCGGGGAGAATGGGGGCAAACTGAAAGGGGAGTTGGCATTTTCCTGAACTCTCCTGAAGCTGATTAGAACAACTGGGAAGTTAAAATATTCTGTTCTCCTTATGTGTAAATGCTATGCTGTTTTGAAATGAAACATTTTAAACAGCTGTTTTGAATTAAGGAAACATTAAAACTAACAGGCTTGATTCTAGCCACTGTCCTGTATACCTTGGTATAGGTTGTAGCAGAAGTCCATTATCATACATATGGTCCTACTGGCCCTTCCTTTTTTGAATTATCCACAAAGTTCATTCAGTGGTGTTCTGTTTGGACATTTCTTAGGAAATAGGTCAAATAAATAAATATTTATTTCTACAAGCCAATCTATCAAAATCCATACATGTATAATTTTCATACTCTAATGGGAAACCAGTAAGACACCAGCCACCTCTTGGAGCATCCTGGAACCCTACTAAGTGACTGGGGTGTGAGTCCAAATTGACATGGGTTTTCAGACAGCAATAACAGTCTGAGGATGGGCTTGAAAGATTACTCTAATTTTAGTAAATCTTTATTTACAGAAGCCATAAAATTCTAACTAACTTTGACTTATAGGGAAAAACAGAACCCTAACAAGCTGCTCAAAATCAATGAGGGAAGAAAAAACTCAAAATGACCACTTTTACCAGTACTTCAAAGTCCAAAATCTCAGCAAAACTAGTAGTTTCGATTTATGTTGGCAACATGTAACTCAGGTTCTTGCTCCTTGTTATGTTCAGCATTGGCAAGTTACCATAATAATAACATTCACTCATTCAATTGTTCTTTTTTTTCTTTGTTCAACAAATATTCATTGAACACTGTATTACATGATGGGACTAGAGAGAAATGGGATGTGATACCTCCACGTCATTAGTTCACATGGTACTGACTGACTATAGTAAACAGAAGTTTAAGATCTCCAAGATTATAAACACATATTGTATAATCTCCTTTTGAACATAGACTGGATCTGTAAATACAAGGATATAGCAATCCCATTACTGTATTAATTAGCAAAAATATTTGCAGACGTAATTAACGCCCTTAATCAGTTGGCTTTAAGTTAATCAAAAGAGAGATAATACAGGAATTCAAGGTGGACCTGACCTCATTAGTTAAAGGAGACAAAAAACAGCAATGGACACTTTTATGCTAACCTTAAATGAACAAGCTGACATGCCGTAGGAGGAGGGGACCATGTGACTATTGTACATAATACTACAATGAATATAGTAGTGCATATATCTTACCAAATTAAAAAATTCTCATTTTCTTTAGATAAATACCCAGAAGTGGAACTACTGAGTATTATAGCAGATCTGTTGTTTTTTTTTAAACCTCCATACCGTTTTCCATAGTGGCTGCACCAATTTACATTCTGACCAACAGTGCACAAGGCTTCAATGTTCTCCATATCATCACCAATACTTGTTATTGCTAGTCTTTTTGAAAATAGCCTTTCTCACAGGTGTGAGGTGGTACCATTTTGATTTTGATTTGCATTTCCCTTATGATTAATGATGCAGAGCATCTTTTTATGTATCTGGTTGCCATCTGTAAGTCTTTGAAAAATGTCTATTAAAATCTTTTGCCTATTTTTAAACCAGATTGTTATTCTGCTATTGAATTTACTGTAAGTTCTTTATATTTTGAAGCTTAGCCCCTTATCAGATACACAATTTGCAAATATTTTCTCCCATTCTGCAGGATACCTTTTCATTTGCTGATGGTTCCCCTTGCTGTGTAAAAGCTTTTTAGTTTGATGTAGTCCCACTGGTTTACTTTTGCTTTTGGTATTTTTGCTTCCAACATAAGATTAAAAAAATCACTGCCAAGACCTATGACAAGGAGCTTGAAACCTATGTTTTCTTCTAGGAATTTTATAGTTTCAGATCTTCCATTCAAATCTTTACTCCATTTTGAGCGAATTTTGTGTATGGTGTAAGACTGTGGTCTAGTTTCATTCTTTTGCGTATAGCTGTTCAATTTTCCAAATACCATTTATTCAAGAGACTGTCCTTTGCCTTTGTATATTCTGGGCTATGCTGTTGTAAATTAATTGATCATATATATATATATATGTGTGTGGGTTTATTTGTGGCTCTCTATTCTGTTCCATTGATCTATATGTCTGTTTTTATGCCAATATCACAGTGTTTTAATTACTACAGCTTTGTAATATAGTTTGAAATCAGGGAGTATGCTGCCTCCATCTCTGTCCTTTTTCAAGATTACTTTGGCTCTTCAGGGTCTTTATGGTTCCATACAAATTTTAGGATTTTTTCTTCTATTTCTGTGAAAAATGCCATTAGAATAGCTTTGCATTTGTTAGTGTCTTCTTCAATTTTTTTCATTAATATTTTACAATTTTCAATATAGAAGTCTCTGACATTCTTGGTTAAATTTATTCCTAGGTATTTTATTATTTTTGATGCAATTGTAAATGCATTTACTTTCTTAATTTCTCTAGTAATTCATTATTAGTGTATAGACATACAACAGATTTTTGCATATTTATTTTTTATCCTACAACTTTACTGAATTTATTAGTTCTAACGGTTTCTTTATTGAGCCTTTAGGTTTTCTATATATAACATCATGTCATCTGCAAATAGTGACAGTTTTCCTGTCACTCTTCCTTTCCTATTTAGATGTCCTTATTTCTTTTTCTTGCCTAATTACTCTGACTGGGACTTCCAATACTATGTTAAATAAAAATAGTGAGAGTGGGTATCCTTGTCTTGCTCATGATCTTAGAGGAAAAGGTATCAGCTTTTCATCCTTTTGTATGATGTTCATAGTTGGCTTCTCATATCTGGCTTTTATTATGTTGAGATACATTATATACACTTTGTCGAAAGTTTTTATCATAAATGGATGTTGAATTTTGTCAAATGCTTTTTGGCATCTATTGAGATGATATGATTTTTATCCTTCATTTGTTAGTGTGGCATACAACACTGACTGATTTGCAGATGTTGAACCATTTTTGCATCCCTGGAATAAAACCCACTTGATCATGGTATATGATCCTTATTTTAATATATTGCTGAATTCAGTTTGCTAACATTTCACTGAGAATTTTTGCATATATATTCATCCAACATATTGGCTTAGAATTTTCTTTTCTTGTGGCATCCTTGTTTGGTTTTGGTATCAGGGTAATGCTGGCCTCGTAAATGAGTTTGGAAGAGTTCCAACCTGTTGTCTTTTCTGGAAGAGTTTGACTGATTCTTCTTTGAATGGTAGAATTCATCAGTGAAGCCATCTGGTCCTGGACTTTTGTTTGTTGGGAGATTTTGATTACTGATACAATATCCTTAATGGTAACTGGTCTGTTCACATTTTCCATTTCATCATAATTCAGTCTTGGTAGATTGGATGTTCCTATCAAGGTCAGGGAGATCATATAAAATGCTGAACAGTATTCTCTCTGGAAAATTGTGAAAAAGAATTTATTTCCTCCTTAAATGACTGATTGAATTTACTACTGAAATGATCTAGGTATTGAAGCTTTACCTGTGAAAATGATTTTATTTCAGATACACTTTTTTTTACTATATATATTCAGAATTTCTATTTATTTTTATTTACTACATGTAACTTGTGTTTGCTAAGAATTTGTCTATTTCGTCTAAATTTTTAAACTTAAAAGTAGTTTATTTATTGCCTTGTAAGTTTTTATTGTTAAATATATTTGTAGAAAATCCCACTAAACAAATGTATAGTTTAATGAATTAGCTCTGCACCCACCTCATATTTCAATTTCACTTTGCATTAAATCTTCACTCTTATTTCTGAGATTAGGTTCCTGAGATTCACTGGAAGAATCCATTAAATAATAAGGTTATAATGTAGCTATTCTCTATTTTCTAGTCTGTAACCACATGGAGAACCTGACACAGTGTTTCTTTGACAAATTCCTGGAGAATTGATATGGCTACCCAAGCCTGAGTCAGCTGTTCATACCTCAGGTCAATAAGGCATGGGTCAGTATCACAGAGAAAATACAGTTGCCCACAGTCCATCTCTATGGTTCTCAGAAAGGGATCAAAGCAATACGAGTTCCAAGAAAAAGTGGGATATCTGAGTTGTGGACACAGCCCAAAATATGTCTACTCCATGTTACCAGGATTATACACTTAAAAAAAAAGCAATATTTCACTTCTGGCATTTTCCAGAATTATTTTTCTTTTTTCTGAAGTCTTCTAACTTCACTGTCTAATAAGTATAATAATTCAATAATTGGTTTATTAGACCAACTTAAGCCAAAATTTATAAAAATAATCCAATTTTCTTAGTGTTTCTGAAAGGAGAATAAGAGCTGAATAACAGATCTACCAAACTAGTTTTTACCACTTCAGAATCTTCAGAATACTTAATATTATACCATTTCCTCAGAACTCTGTTACATAAAGCTATTTTAAATCATTAAAAAATTCTCAAATGGAAATTTTATGAACCATAAATAAAATGTGTAGTTAATTGAGAAAAAGATTAGGGCATATTAGCAAGGCAAAGATGATTATCACAATTTCCCTAGTGAGAACTCTTAAAAGCTAAATTTCAGGGAAAATCCTTGAAATGTTTTTAATGATAGAAAGTGCAGAGAAGTGTTTCAAGTCCTACAGAAATCCTATCTGGTAAGTAAAATGAATAGGAAAAATGCAAGAAAGCCCTTAATGGCTCTGCTTCCGTTGTAAATTGAGACTATCATTCTTAGTATCTTCATAGTATTTAAATTATTGATGGGACATTTGATTATATTTTCTTAATCACTATAATAGAAAATAGCATTCATTCTATCACTAAAAAGGAAAAAAAAAGGCTTTCACTTGCAAACAATCCAAGGACATAGCTACTTTATTCAAACATTTTTTTTTAGGTATCTACTTTTTCTAGGGTGCTCTAGAGAATAAGGGAAAATCTGAGGGCAAACCTTATTGATGTGTAGAACACAACTGTTAGATACAAAGACATAAAAACAATTGTATAAAATGACAAATTTCACAGGAATTTTAAAAATGGCAGAATTTTGAAAAAAATAAAATTTAATAATTAAAAATGGTACAATTCTAATAAAGAGCAGAAAAAATTCAGGGAGGATATCAAGTTGTAATCTTGCAAATTAAGTAGGCTACATAAATAATGAATATATCGAAATGTAAATATGAATTTATCAAATGAGCTTGTATAAATATTAATATTCTATAAAAACAGAGCTGCTCATTTGTACATTGCACAATTTAACAAATTTTCCATGTCTAGTGACTTTTGGAACTTTAGATATGTATGTTTTGTGCACTACTCCTCCAAACTGATTGATCCAGTCTTCAAAGTCAATCATCGTACATAAAAAAAAAAAGTTTCTTTGTCCATTCCACTATTGATTTTTGTCAGTGTTTTGTTATCATAAACGATACTGAAAAGAACATTCTTATATGTGTTTCCTGATATATATGGGTTGAATTTCTGAGTCCTCTGGGGTGAAAATGATATTACTGTGCTGTTTTAACTTGCATTGTTCTAAGTATTATAATATTGAAATGTGTATGTAGGTTTGTTTCATTTGATTTCCTTTCACATATAATATGTTTTTGTTACTCTGTATTTTTGTAGTTGTCTTTTCTCTGTGATTTGTAAGAGTCAAGAATTTGTCACTGTAAAAGTAATGCATTTTTGTTTATAGAATTTGACAATTTTTTTCCAGTCAACATCTTTCTTCCCTTTGTTTATGTTAACATTTTTCAAGCTGATATTTTAAATGCTGACACAGTAATATTTATTAACTTACATTCATTTTTTTCTTTGCTCTTCTTGGGTAAGAATTCCATACCTACCATAAGGCCATGAAGATAATTTCTTGCTTTCCACTAAAAGTATAAAATTTTCTTTTCAGATTTATGTCTTTAATTCATCTGAAAGTGATTTTTATTTATGAGAACACAAGAATCTTTCTTGGCTGTTTCTTTGTTTATTTGTCATATAGATAAACAGCTGTCTCATCACCATGTTGAATAGGCTTTTCTTTCCTTACTGACTTAAAATGTCCTATTTGTCACATTTCAAGATTTCATATATGCGTGGTCTGTTCTTGGGCTTTCTGTTGTGTTTCATTTTTTCAGTTGTGTAACATTATTCCAAACAGGAATGCATTAAATGATAGAACTTTAAAAATGTATCTTAATATCCTCAAAGTAAAATGATTTTTAAATATCCACATATCATGGTTTCCCTTACTAATTTGATATTAATTTTATTATTAATTTCATACTGACCTGAATTAGGTGCAGAGAACAAATAATATCAGTTCCTTGGTATTTGTTGGGAATTCCTATCTGATATGATACTTGGGCAATTTTTGCAGTTACCAAGAGGTAGTTCATTAAAATATATATTCTGTAATTGCTTGATAATGTAGTCTATATACGTTTAAAGTTAAGCTTCTTAATTTTCTTGTTCAAATATTCTCCAGCTTTACTAATCTGTTCTCTATTTTCTTTTACTGACTCCTGATAGGTGATAAAATCCCCCGCTATCTATGTTCTAGGTAATTTTGAAAAATGTTTTGGCTTTTTATTTGATATTATTTAAATAGGTAATATAAGTTTAGGATTTTTTTATCTGCCTGATGGATTGAATTTTCACTGTAACACAGAAATCATCTTTTGGCAAAAAACAAAAATAATTTTGCATTAAAGTTGATTTCTTTCTCAGGTGCCTGGGTGGCTTAGTCCATTGAGCATTTGAGTCTTGATTTTGGCTCAGGTAATGATCTCAGGGTTGTGAGATCAAGCCCCACATCGGGCTCCACCATGGGAGTGGAGCCTGCTTAAGATTCTCTCTCTTCCTCTCCCCACGCCTCTCTCAACCCTCTAAAATAAATAAATAAATAAATAAATAAACAAATAAATAAAGTTGACTTCTTTCTGATATCACTATCAATTGTCCAGCTTTCTATAGTTTAATATATAGTCTATCTCTATAATCATTTTATCTCTTACCTTTCTGTTCCTTGATTTTAGTTGTGAAAAATTATATCTAAAGATTGTGCATTAATGCCCTTCTTTAATCTTTAAGTTTTTGTGCATTGTGATAAGTATATAATAATATTCATTTCTTCCATCTTACTTTGTTTTCTATTTATAGTATTTACATATATATATTTTTATGCTGCCCACCCTTGCAAATGTTAAGTAGATTACTCCCTTTTCTTTCTATATGACTTGCAATGTGTATATTGTTTGGACTACTTCCTTAACACCAAAAATAATAAAAATCATTAGCCATCATCCAAACAACATCAGGATCTTAGAAGGCCTTAACTTTGAGCACCCCCTTTTTTCTTTGGTCTTATTTTTATTTTTTTTTATTTAATGTTCCTTTGGTTTGACTCATATAGCAAGTTAATAACCACCATGATTAGTTTTGAACACTCTGTGAGTTTCCAGACGTAACTATATATTTACTTTTTTTTTTTAATTCACCATCCTTTCAATTCAATTTTCTTCTTCCCAAAGTAGTTCTTCAGTACCTTCAGGAAAGGCCTTGTGATGGTAAGCTATTCAGCTTATTTTCTCTTTGAATCTTCTGTATTATTTACTAATTTTTGAATCCTATTTTGTCTAGTTTTAGGATTTTACAATAGCAGCTGTATTTTTTTAACTCTCTGAAGATATTACTTAATTGCCTTCCAACTTGTATTATCTCTTTTGAGGATAGCTGACTATTATTTCTTTATACATGCTTCCAAATATTTTATGACCTTTTCTTGTTATTTGGTTCTTTGGTCCACTTTGGTGATTTTAAAGTATTATTTCAACTCCATATCTAGATTTTCCTGAAGATTTATTTATTTTAGAGAGAGAAAGAGAGCACACACGCAAACAGAGGGAGAGGGACAAAAAGAAACCTTATGCATATTATCCCACTGAACATGGAGTCCAATGCAGGGCTTGATTCCAGGACCCTGAGATCATGACCTGAACCAAAATCAAGAGTCGGACGCTTAGCCAACTGAGACACCCAGGCGCCCCTAGATGTTGGGGGTTTTAAAATATGTCTGCAAATTTTTTTATACTCCTTCTCTGATGGTAAAATAGACTTTCTGACTGAATTCTAACTACTAGAATGTGGTAGAACTGACACTCTGTGACTTCTGAGGTTCGATGATAAAAAGTATACAGATCCCACCTCTCTTCTCTCTATTGGATCATGTGTTCTCAGATAAGTCAATCCTCGTGTCATGAGAATTTACAAGTATTCTTGGGAGAGGTCTTGTGGAGCAGAACTTGACAGCCATGTGAATAACCCACCTTGGAAGTGAACCCAGCCCTACATAAGCCGTAAGATGTCTGTGGTTTCAACGGACATCCTGGCTGCAATCTTTTGAAAGACCTTAAGCCAGAACCAGCCCACTAATTCCAGACGTACACACAAACTGTATGAAAATAAATTGTTACTACTTCAAGCCACTAAGTTTTGAGATTATCTGGAATAACAGTACACAGCAGTAGATAACTAAGTCACTAAATATACATTAGGCATGCATTTATCTTGCTGGAAATCATTATAGTCTTGAAAACTAAGGATTATATTCTTCATCAATCTAGAAATTTCTCATGAATTGTCACTTCAATTCTACCTTCCCTGCATTCTTTCTGACCATTCCTTTTGTAATTCATAATAAATGAATCTGAATGATCAATATTTGATCTTCTAGAGTCTAGATATCATCATCTTTTTTTTTAATAGTTTCATCTCCTTATCTTCTATGCTTCAATCTCTAAAATTTCCCCAATATGCTCTTCCAGGACACTAATCTCTTCTTCAGTTTAATTATTTCAAAAATATTTAAAATTACTTAAATATATTAAACATTAGAAAACTTTATTTTTTTTATAGGAATCCTACTAAATCATTTTAAAATACCACTGGTTTTAGAAAATGACAAAGAAGGAGGATCCTGAGCTTACCTCATCCTACATATACACTGAAGCAATATCTATCACAACTAACTCTGAACATAACCTCAAGACTGGCAGAGAAGATCTTCCACAGCTAGTCATAGAGAGAAAGACTCTGACAGAGTTGGAGGGATGACACTCACTGGAAAACTAAACCCTCAGTACAACTAACCACAAACAAGAGAGACATCCCAAGCACAAAAAAAACAAGTGATCAGACCCCACACTGGGCACCCCCAGCCCTGGGAACCTGGACTGGAAAGATGAGTTCCCATAATATCTGGCTCTGAAAATGAGTGACCTGCCCCTCCCAAATGGCCTCTGTAGATGCTCTGCTGAAATGGCTCCTGCCCTGCCACACAGGCAGGCAGCCCTAACCAGTACTGGTGCCACTCTGAAGTGATTCTTGTCCACGGGAACAAGGGAGACAATCCCACACACCAGCGCAAACCACAGTTCCTGCAACTTGGCCTTTTAGCTGACTCTGCAGGAGGCAAACACCGACTTTCAGTGTGCCTGTAGCTGTTGCAGAGGCTAGCTGCAGACAGCTACACTGAGTGTGCTGCCCCCCCCACCAGTCAAGCCACAGCAGCTGCAGCTGCGACTGTCAACAGGGCAGGGAGAAAACACTACCAAGTGTGCCTGCAGCAGCCAAAGAAGATCATTGCACCAGCTAGACGGAGGGCCAACCCGACCCACCAATGTGCCCTCAGTAATCACAGCTAAGACACAACAGCAGGGTACATGCAGCCCCCACAAAGTAGACACTCCTAAAGCACCTCATTCTGGTGACCAAAGGGATTATGCTACAGGGTACCACAGGACCACTACTCTCAAGACAAGGAGACGTAGCTGATCTACCTAACAGAGAGACACATACAGAGAGTTATACAAAATGAGACAGAGGAATATTAATACATTCCAAACAAAGGAATGAGACAAAACCTCAGAAAAAGAACTAAACAAAATGGAAGAAAGCAAACTACCTGATGAAGAGTTCAAAGTAATAATCATAAAGATGCTCAATGAACTTGAGATATAAGTGGATGAACTCAGTGAAACCGTCACCAAAAAAAAACAAAAAACAAAAAAACAAATCATTCAGAGCTAAAGAATACAATAAGTGAAATGAAAAATACATTAGAAGGAATCAACATCAGATCAGAGGAGAGAGAAGAACAGATCAGTGATTTGGAAGACAGGGTCATGGAAAGCAACCAAGGCAAACAGCAAAAAGGAAAATAACTATAAAAAATGAGAACAGATTAAGGGACCTTCATGACATCATCAAATATGGTAACACTTACATTATAGGGATCCTAGAAGGAGAAGAGAGAGGAGACAGAAAACTTACTGAAGAAATAATAGCTGAAAACTTCCCAAGAGATATCCAGGCCCAGGAATCACAGAGAGCCCCACCCAAACAAGATAAACCCAAAGAGGTCCACACCAACACACCATAATTAAGACGGCATAAATTAACAATAAAGAGAAAAATCTCAAAAGCAGCAAGAGAAAAGGAAACAGCTATACACAAGGGAAACCATGTAAGGCTACCAGCTGATTTTTTAGTAGAAACTGCAGATCAGAAGGCAGTGGTATATTCTAGGAAAAAACCTACAGCCGATAATACTCTACCAGGAAAGTTATCAATCAAAATTGAAGAAGATATCGTTTCCCAAACAAAAATTAAAGGACATGATCACCACTAAATGAGTCTTGCAAGAAACTTTAAAGGAAATTCTTCAAGTGGAAAGAAAAGGTCATAATTAGAAATAAAATTATGAAAGAAAAAAATGGGGTAAATATAAACATACTAAAGATAGTAAGTAGATTAATCACTTACAAAGGCAATATGCAAATGAAAACACAAAAGTAGTAAAACCAATGATATCTACAGATATTACTCAAGGCATACATACAATAAAAAGATGTAAAATCATATACCCGTAAATTTATATACATAAAACATCATATACATAAGCACTATATACAGTATATTTATGTACATAAAGTGTGGAGGGAGGTGGTCAAAATTTGGAGCTTTTAGAATTGAACAAACTTAAGTAATCATTAACTTAATATAAACTGCTATACACAGAGGATGTTACACATAAACCCCATGGAAATGACAAATAAAAAACCTATAATAGATACACAAAAAACAGAAAGAAAGGAATCCAAGCATAACATTAAAGGAAGCCATCAAACCACAAGAGAAGACAGCAAGGGAAGAAAAAAGGAACAGAGAACTATAAAAACAACCGAAAAATAATTAACAAAATGGTAGTACGTAAATATCTACCAATAATTAATTTAAATGTAAATGGACTATATGTTGCAATCAAAAGATACAGGATAATTCAATGGATTAAAAACAACAACAATAAGAATTATCTATATGCTGCCTACAAGAGACTCCCCTCAGACCTAAAAACATATACAGACTGAAAGTGAAGGAATGAAAAAGATATTCCATGCATAGGGAAGCAAAAAAAAAAAAAAAAAAAAAAAAAAAAAAAAAAAAAAAAAAAAAAAAAAAAAAAAAAAAAAAAAAAAAAAAAAAAAAAAGAAGAAGAAGAAAAGAAAAGAAAAGAAAAAAAAGAAAAGAAAAGAAAAGAAAATGCCAGAGAAGCAATACTTACATCAGATAAAACAGGCACTAAACAAAGACTGTAGCAAGAGACAAAGAAGAACATTATATAATGATCTATCCAAAAAAAGGATATGATAACTGTAAATATCTAGGACCTAAAAACATATAGCAAACATTAACATACATAAGGTGAGAAACTGACAGTAATACAATAATAGTAGGAGACTTTAGTATCCATTTACATCAATGCATAGGTGATCCAGACAGAAAACCAACAAAGAAACTGGCTGTGAATGACATGAGACCAGATAAATTTAACAGATATACACAGAACATTTCATCCCAAACCAGCAGAATATACATTCTTTCAAGTGCACATGGAAGACTCTCAAGGACGTATCATGTGTTAAGCCACCAAACAAATTTCAATCAATTTAAGACTGAAATTATATCAAGCATCTTTCCCAACCACAACAGTAAAAAACTAGAAATCAATCAAGAAAAAATACAAACACACGGAGGCTAAGCAACATGCTACTAGACAGCCAATGTGTCAACAGAGAAATCAAAGAGGAAATCAAAATATACAAAGACAAATGAAAATGGAGACACAACAGTTCCAAATCTTTGGAACATAGCAAAAGTGAGTCTCAGAAGGAGGTTTACAGTGATACAGACCTACCTCAAGAAACAAGAAAAATCTCAAGTAAACAATCTAACCTCATACCTAAAGGACCTACAAAAAGAACAAGAAAAGCCCAAAGTTAAAAGAAGGAAGGAAATAATAAAGATTAGAAAGGAAATAAATGAAACAGAGACTTAAGAAAGCAATAAAAAGATCAATGAAACCGAAGAGCTGGCTCTTTGAAAAGATAAATGAAACTCCATGTTCAGTGGGGAGTATGCTTAAGGATTCTCTTTCTCCCTCTCCCTCTGTTTCCTCCCTCTATTCACACTCATGCTCTCTCTCTCCCTCTAAAATAAATAAATCTTCAAAAAAATCTAGATATGGTGTTGAAATAATACTTTAAAATCACCAAAGTTGACCAAAGAACCAAATAACAAGAAAAGTTCATAAAATATTTGGAAGCATGTATAATGAAATAATACTCAGCTATCCTTAAATAATACAAGTTGGAAGTCAATTAAATAATATCTTCAGAGAGTTAAAAAAAATAACTGCATTGTTTAGATTAATATCCAAAATACATAAAGAATTTATACAATTCAACAAAAATAACCTACAAATAATATGATTAAAAATGGAGAGAGGACCTAAATAAACATTTTTCCAAAAAAGACATACAGATAGCCAACAGACATTTGAGAAAACAGTATTAAAATTTAAAAACTTAATTAAAAAACTAAATAAATTAAAAAACAGAAATAGAAGAAGCATATGGAGAAAAGGGAACTCTTATGCACTATTTGTAGGAATGTAATTTGGAGTAACCACTGTGAAAAACAGTATGGAGTTTTCTCAAAAAATTAAGGTAGAAATACCATGTGATCTAGGAATTCCACTACTAGGTATAAAGACCAAACCAAAACAAACAAACAAATAGAAGCACTAACTTGAAAAAACAGAAGCATCCTTATGTTTAGTCCAGCATTATTTACAATAGCCAAGATATGGAAGCAACCCAAGTGTCCATCAATAGATGAGTGGATAAAGAAGATGTAGTGTAGGGGCACCCGGGCGGCTCAGTCATTAAGCAGCTGCCTTCAGCTCGGGGCGTGATCCCAGGGTCCTGGGATCGAGCCCCGCATCCGGCTCCCTGCTCCACTGGGAGCCTGCTTCTTCCTCTCCCACTCTCCCTGCTTGTGTTCCCTCTCTCACTGGCTGTCTCTCTCTGTCAAACAAATAAATAAAATCTTTAAAAAAAAAAAAAAAAGAAAAAGAAGATGTGGTGTAGATGTGTATGTGTATGTACATTTATATAACAGAATATTACTCAGCCATTAAAAAGAATGAGATTTTGCTATGTGCAACAACACAGATGGACCCAGAGGGCATCATGCTAAGTGAAAAAAGTCAGACAGAGAAAGATAAATACCATAAAATTTCACTTATATGTATAATCTACAAAAACAAAATAAATGAAAAAGAAGGAAAAGGAGAAACAGACTCATAAAGAGAACAAAATTATACTTGCCAGAGGGGAGGTGGGGGGGAGATGGGTGAAATAGGTGAAGAGAATTAAGAGATACAAACAAATAAGTCACGAAGATGAAAAGTAGAGCATAGAGAATATTATCAGTAATATCACAATAACATTGTATGGTGGTGACAGATGGTAACGACACTTAATCATGGTGAGACTGAGTAATGCACAGAATTATCAAACAACTAAGCTGTATGTACATCTGAAACTAATGTAACACTGTATGTCAACTATATTCTGATAATAAAATTAAAAATTAAAAATCATTCCATTGGTCTTATTTTCATGTTTTGTTCTTTGCTAAAGTTTTTAATTATCTCCTTTCATAACTTCAATCACTGTAACATAGTCTCGCTATTATAGTTCAATCATTTGAGGTTTTTCCCACTGTTTACTGTAGCTCTTTACTCCCACTTATGATGCATCAATCCCTTGCTTGTCAAGTTAATTTAGACTCATTTTCCGCAGGACTTCATCTGTGTGTCAATAATTGAACATATAAAACTCCCTACTGATTTTATTTCTATTTCTCATGAGCACTCCAGGCTTATCCTTGGCCAGAGACAATTTAAATTTATTTTAAGATTTAAAGTTTTTGGTTTGGGGATTCCCATGAATGGTGAAAATTCATACCTCAATCCCAGGAGAAGCAGAATGATAAATTCTCAGGATTGTTTTATTTTCTACCCAGACTCTAGCATGAATAAGATAAATATCCTGTACTGGGAGGCATTTTGAGTGTCCTGGTTTAATACATGCTTGGTTTTAATAGTCTTCTCCAGCTCAATTAGATATTGTGCCCTCTCTTATTCCCTCTATACAATTATTGAAATGCAAATCCTTATTTAGGCCATTATCTATCCCTCTTCTCTCCAAAAGATCTCAAGGTAATACCGCATACTTCAAATGTTATGCCTACTTTATTATTATTTTTATGGGAGCTTCTGTCCTACCAGCTCAGATCATGGTAAAAAAGACAAGAATACGGAGTTATTTAACTTGAATGACAGAACCAGAGGAGAATCTGGGAAATGTAAATATTTCCTCAAACACCGAAAGGGTAAAATATAGATATTCATTACAAGAATTCTGCAGACCAAAGGAAAAGTCAAATTTACACAGATTTTATCTTAATAAACATAAAAGTTTTCTAAAAGTCACTACTCTCCTAAGATAAAATGAAACTCTCCAGCAGCTACTTATTACAGAGTTATGAGTAGAATATATTTAAGAATAATAGGTAAAGTTAATGGATGACTTTTAATTCTGTGTTACACCTCACTCTCCTTATCTTCTTATTTCCATTTCTCCTGTTAAGATGTGTCCTGAAGGTTTCAACTTCATTCAAATTAGTCAAGGCCATCACAAAGAGAACTCTAAAAAGCTCATGCTTAGGCAATCACATCTACACAGTAATCTATTAAGAGAAGTAAATCATCAGTGTTTTTAGTTTGTATAATATTTTTGGTGATCGGGGGGAACAATTTGGTTATTAAACTTAAAATATTTGTATTTTTTTATTCAACAAATATTTGTTGATCAAGACCCTGTCTATATGCTGAAGCAACAGACTAGCTCCCTGCCTCATAGAGTTTATAGTCTAATTAATCTTTAAGAATAATTTTATGTATTGTCTACCACAAAAAAGAGACTGTTAGGGAAATTTATTGCAAAATGCAAACACAATATGATGATTACTCTTACCATCACTTCTATTTTAGTAACTGAAGATATGTCCAATTTATCCCTTGAATAAATTCTATGCTTTCTATAAAACCAAACTGTGATGTGAACTTCAGAGAGTATTAATGAATTCAACAGTATGAAACATGCTTTTAAAAATGTCAGGTGACACTTTGTTAATGGGATTTTAAATTGATGCAACCTCTTTGGAGGGCATTTGGCAACGACTTTTAAAATGCAAAATGCATTTGTCTATTGACCCAGGAATTCCATTGCTAGGGATTTAACTAGAATAATATATTTATATACATGGGAAAAGATGAGTGTATAAGACTTTTTTATAGCATTGTTGATATTAGAAAAAAATGGAAATAACTAAATGCCTTTTAATAGAAAAAGTATTAAAAACATAAAATATGGTATACCCAAATAATACAATACCATCAACTACCTTAAAACAGTATAACTAAGAAAAGTTCTCTGACATAAAGTTGTGACACACATTTTTTTGTTATATTTACCCATGCAACACCCCTCTTCCTACCCCAAATTTCCTACTTCCCCTACCATCCTGAGACTTAGGTTGTAAGGCATCCTGTTTTCATGGTTCCAGAGAAGGGAGAACACAAGAAACCAAGAAATTAATTGAAATGCCAAGATCTATGGCCTCCTTCCCAAGAGCAATGACAATAACAAGAGATGCAAATTATCTGGAGTTAGAAAGATTTTTATTCTTCTAATCTAATCTACTAGCCATCCATTATGAAACTAAAGAACCCCAAGATAAGTGGAGTTAACCAAGAAGAGACAAGATCTAAGTCTCAATTCCCAAGTAATGCTGGAAAACATCAAAATCTTGACCTCTCCATGCCACCACCACATGTGCTCACCTGGAGTGACCAAGGAGCTGCAGAAGGAATGGCTGCATAATATATCTGGGCAGATGTTGCAAAGGCAAACTCCTGCAAGCCCCAGCACAGACCAGGGAGTCAGTGGAATAATTTCTGGTGAGTTCAAGTAAGCACACGAGGGAAGTAAGATAGCATCAGTGATCACTGGCACATCAAAGTAGCATGGTGAATCAGAAAAATGTTACCTATGCCCTCAGGAGACCCACAGAGCCAGCCTCAAAGAGGCCTGGCAAAAAGCAATGAGAGATGGCTTATCAGTAATCTGTGGAGATATTTCCTCAGAGGTAGGTAATACTGTAGTACACAGAGAATGAAGAAATTCCAGCACCTACTCTCTCCCCACATTTTCTGCTGAGCACTTCCTACATCCCGAGATGCTAATTCAGGGGAAACAACAAGCAGTCACTAAATTTACCAAGATTTTGTTTCTGCAATGGATAGAATGGATGTTCAAAATAACATATAAGTGGAAAGGTTAACAAATAAACCTACATTTCATGAAAATCTGAGTTTGTGGGCTGAGATTTATAGGAACTATGTTTCTATAAGAGGGAAAAACAGAAGTAAAAATGAGTGTGTACTATTTGCTACCATATATATGTCTATATATTCAGAGACCATTTCCAGAAAGAAACACAAGAAAATGTTAATAGTAACTGACATGAGTTATTTAAAAATATGAAAATTTTAAAAATAGTGACTAGACATTGAAGGCATTAAGAATATGGGTCATTGCCAAAACTTACTCAGTAGCAAGTCCTTCTCTTCAAACTAGCCACAGCCAAGTTCTAACAATCAACTAAGTGAAAAAACACAACTCATTCTCTCATTTGAAATGTGACATTTTTCCTGATTTCTTCTCTGCAGGGTAGTTGCCATTGTTTCTATCTTCAGAGAATATCCTGAATTTAGGTCAATAGATCTTGACCTGCCAGAGCTTTGTTCAAACAGCTCCAGAAATCAGAAATGGATTGCTTTTAATTTTTTTTTTCCTAAGAGCATCCTCTGTAATTGGCAATTAACCTTAGAACGTTCTCTAGTATTTAACTTTCCTTCCAAACACCGTCCTTTAAAAAGTTTGGGGTTAATTGTAATGGAAGAGACATACTGGGCCCTTAAAATGTTGCTATGGTGAACAATTAAGAAATGTTATTTGAAGATAATAAGACAGTGTGTAAAAGAGACATCCCCGGGGCTCCATTCCTTTTCTACATACTGGCCCTTTCTTCACTAAAGGGTTAATATAAAGTCATAGATACTTAGAGAAAGGAAATCAAAGTTCCTAATGTGGTGGTATCTATGTATTTCTACTCTACCTCTCTTCTCCCTGACCCACGTTCACCCTCCCACCCACCACCACCCCACCCCTAACAATCCACTCATTCTCTTTCTTTTTTTTAGAGATTTTTTTATTATTTGAGAGGGGGGAGGGGCACAAGGAGACAGAGAGAGAGAGAATTTTAAGCAGACTCTGTGCTGAGTGCTGAGCCCAACGTGGAACTTCATCCCACAACTCTGAGATCATGACCTGAGCTGAAACCAAGAGTCAGATGCTTAACTGGCTGTGTCACCTAGGCGCCCCTCTCTTTCAATTGTCCACATTCATTCTGTACTTAGACCCATTTGTTGCACTCATGGACAATTAAGAAAAAATGCCTTACCCTTGGATAATGCCTGAGAGCTCATAAAAAACTTAAAGATCCAACACTTCTTTCAATGTTCATAACAAAGTCTGAGACAATCAAGGCAAGACTTTTCCTATTTGTAGATGAGGAAATACATACACTTTCCCAAGATTAAATAAACTCTCAGTATCAGGTTAAGCCAGAAATCTAGTTTCTAATTTAGTTTTACATCTTTCAATAGCATTAAACTACCTCATTTATGGCATCTGAAATTAAGTAGCCTGGTGGACCCCACTTCTGAGTCAGAGGAACCAATCTATTCACAGTGAGCTGGGCAGAGGTACCAATTTGTTCACAGTGAGCTAGGCATGGTAGGCCCCATTAGTTGGGCTTGGAGAAATAACGTCCTAAAGGTCCACACTGCCTGAGTCTTATTCCAAGGACACTAGCCTTACCATCAGTGTACTTTATAATAATTTCATGTACCTCTGAGAATGGTGGCAAGAATAACTGTAACCAGGGTGAACTTCTGTTCTCCCCAGCCCTTCCAATTGCCCAACTCCAAGAAAGCATGCTGCACATTTATTCTAAAAATCAAGGCAAAATCATCTAGGTCCTTCCTGTAGGTCACTAAGTATATTTCACAGATTTAATGCCCAGAGACATAGTATACGAAATATACTATGAAAAATCACACTGAAAACCATCAAAGGTAATACATGTAAGTTATGACCTCCTTTAATTAAATAACTGTTCTAGTCAATAAATGGTAGCCCATCACCATAAAAACTTAACACAGCTCACAAAATTACCAATCTTTTGTTCAAGGTTTTGGGTGAAGGTAACTATGTATCAAATAATAACATTAACCCAGTTAAAACTGTTAACAATAACTGTGAAAGAAACAATTTGGGGCACCTGGGTGGCACGGTCAGTTAGCATCCGACTCTTGGTTTCAGCTCAGGTCATGATCTCAGGGTTGTGAGACAGAGCCCCACATCTCACAATGGATGTTATAGGCAACTAATGAATTGTTGAACACTACATCAAAAATTAATGATTTACTATATGTTGGCTAATTGAACATAATAAATAAAAATAAATAAATTCATTTATTTATCCCCCCCCCCCAAAAAAAGGAACTGCCAAACTGTGTTTCCAAAGTGGCTTAACCATTTTGGATTCCTGCCAGCAATGAATGAGACCTCCTATCGCTCCAAATCCTCACCAATATTTGTTACCGTCAGTTTTCCAGATTTTGGCCATTCTAGTAAGTGTATAGTGGTATTTCATGGCTTTTTAATTTGCACTTCCCTAGTAACATAGGATATGGAGAATTTTTTTTTTTTTTAAGGCTCCACACCCAGCATGGAGCCCAATGCAAGGGTTGAAATCACAACCCTGAAATCAAGACCTCAGCTGAGATCAAGAGTCAGACACTTAACAGACTGAACCATCCTGGTGCCCCTGGAGAATCTTCTTATATGCTTATTTACCATCTTCATATCTTCTTTGATAAGGTGTCTGTTAAAATGTTTGACCCATTTTTTACTTGGGTTGTTTTCTTACAGTTGGGTCTAATGAGTTCTTTGTATATTTTGGTTAATAGTCCTTTATCAGGTGTGCTCTGTAAATATTTTCTCCTGATCTGTGGCTTGTCCTCTCATTCTTGACACTGTCTTTCACAAAGCAGAAATTTCTAATTTTAGTAAAGTCCAGTTTATCAATTATTTGGTGCTGTATGTAAAAAGTCATTGTCATACTCAAGGCCATCTAGGTTTTCACTTAAGTTATCTTCTACGAGTTTTAGTTTTGTGTTTTACATTTAGGTCTATGATTCATTTTAAGTTACTTTTTTTAAAGGACATAACATCTGTGTTTACATTCATTTCTTCACATGTGGATGTCCAATTGTTCCAGCACAACTTGAAGAAACAATTTTTGCTCTATTGTATTGCCTCTGCTCCTTTGTCAAAGATCACTTGACCGGGGGAGTTAAGATGGCGGAGGAGTAGGGGACCCCTTTTTCAGCTGGTCCCCTCAGTCGAGCTGGATAGGTACCAGACCAGCCTGAACATCCATGGAATCAGCCTGAGATGCAGGAAGATACATCTGGATCTCTACAAATGAACATCTCCAGCACTGAGTACTGAGGTACGAAGCGGGGAGCCGTGAAACTGCGCACAGATATTGGAAGATAAACAGAAGGGGGAGGGAGCCGCCGTGTTTGGGCGCCGGGAAGTGGTAGCCACCTGCACGGGGGAGCAGGCGGACTCGCGGACCAGCACCCTTGAGACAGCAGACTGAGACCATGAGCTGGGGATCACATGCCACCAGATTTCTCATGGAGCTCCGGTGTGCTCACTGGATCCAGACTGAGACTGGGAGCTCCGGAAACGTGCGCGGGGCGACTGGCGGCATTAGAAACACAAAGGACTGAGACGTGCTGGCCCTGGAGGTGAGGGCTGGGACACCAGGTGTGGGGCGCACATCCCGGGATGCTGCAGGGTTGAGCAGCACCAACAGAAACAGAGTTAAAGTGGCCAGAACATCAGTCGCACATCCCGGGATGCTGCAGGGTTGAGCAGCACCAACAGAAACAGAGTTAAAGTGGCCCTGACTCTCAGAAGAGGCACAGCAGACCGCCAGGGAAAGCTGCCAGAGAACAAAAGCCTGGAAATACCGGCTCACAGGATGGTCCATCCCCATCCCCCCTCGCAGGGGACACGGAAACTCTACCCAAACAGGGTTGCCTGAGTATCGGCGTGGCAGGACCCTCCCCCAGAGGGCAGGCTGAAAAATCAAGAAGCCCACAACCCGGGGTGCCTGGGTGGCGCAGTCATTAAGCATCTGCCTTCACCTTAGGGCATGATCCCAGCGTTCCGGAAAGGAGTCCCTCATCGGGCTCCTCCGCTGGGAGCCTGCTTCTTCCTCTCCCACTCCCATGCTTGGGTTCTCTCTCTTGCTGTTTATCTCTCTGCCACGTAAATAAATAAAATCTTTAAAGAAGAAGCCCACATCCCTAAGATCCCTATAAAACAAGGGCGCACGGCCTGGTTCCCAGTCAATAATTTGGGCTCTGGACAATCCCGCAACCTCTCCTCATCAGAAATGATGAGAAGGAGAAGTCCCCCCCAGCAAAGAAAAGACAATGAGTCTGTGGCCTCTGCCACAGATAATGGATATGGATGTAACCAAATTATCAAAAATGGAATTCAGAGTAACAATGGTCAGGATGATGAGTAGACTAGAAAAAAGTATTAACGAAAATGTTAATGAGAATATAGAATCCCTAAGGGCGGAAATGAGAGCGAATCTGGCAGAAATTAAAAATTCTATGAGCCAAATTGCAGTCAAAACTAGAGGCTCTGACGGCCTGGGTCACCGAGGCAGAGGAATGTATTAGCGAATTGGAGGATGGGTTAGTAGAAGAAAAAATGAAAATAGAAGCTGGACTTAAAAAAATCCATGCCCACGAAGGTAGGTACTGGAGATTACTTACTCAATGAAACAATCCAATGTCAGAATCATTGGCATCCCCGAGGGGGTGGAGAAAAACAGAGGTCTAGCAGAGATATTTGAACAAACTGTAGCTGAAAACTTCCCTAATCTACCGAGGGAAACATTCGTGACCAAGAGGCAGAGAGGACCCCTCCCAAGCTCAACCATGACAAACCTACGCCACATCACATCATAGTGCAATTTGCAAATATTAGATCCAAGGATACAGTATTGAAAGCGGCCAGGGCAAAGAAATTTCTCATGCACCAAGGCAAAANAGTGCAATTCGCAAATATTAGATCCAAGGATACAGTATTGAAAGCGGCCAGGGCAAAGAAATTTCTCATGCACCAAGGCAAAAGTATCAGAATTACGTCAGACCTCTCTACGCAGACCTGGAATGAGAGAATGGGTTGGGGGGCATTTTTAAAGCTCTGTCAGAGAAAAACATGCAGCCAAGGATCCTTTATCCAGCAAGGCTGTCAATCAGAATTGATGGAGAAATAAAGACGTTCCAGAACCACCAGTCATTAACCAATTTCGTAACCATGAAACCAGCACTACAGGAGATATTATCGGGGGTTCTATAAAGGTAAAAAAGCCCCAAGAGTGATACAGAACAGAAAGTCACAACTGATATAAACAAAGACTTTACTGGCAACATGGCATCATTAAAATCATCTCTCTCAGTATTCAGCCTCAATGTGAATGGCTTGAATGCTCCCATAAAACACCACAGGGTTGCAGATTGTATAAAAAGAAAGACCCATCCATTTGCTGTCTACAAGAGACTCATTTTGAACCCAAAGATACATTCAGACTGACAGTAAGGGGATGGAGTACCATCTTTCACGCATATGGGCCTCAAAAGAATGCTGGGGTAACAATTGTCATATCAGACAGATTGGATTTTAAACTAAAGACTATAGTTAGAGACACAGAAGGGCACTATATTATTCTTAAGGAAGTATCCAACAAGTGGATATGACAATTATAAATATATATGCCCCCAACAGGGGAGCAGCAAGATACACAAGCCAACTCTTAACCAGAATAAAGAAACATACAGATAAAAACACATTAATAGTAGGGGACCTCAACACCCCATTATCAGAAATAGAACACCCTGGCAAAAACTAAGCAAAGAATCAAAGGCTTTGAATGCCATACTCGACGAGTTGGGCCTCATAGATATATATAGAACACTACACCCCAGAACCAAAGAATACTCATTCTATTCTAATGCCCATGGAACATTCTCAAGAATAGACCGTGTTCTGGGATACAAAACAGGTCTCAACCGATACCAAAAGATTGAAATTATCCCCAGCATATTCTCGACCACAACGCTCTGAAATTGGAACTCAACCACAAGGAAAAATTTGGAAGAAACTCAAACACTTGGAGACTAAGAACCATCCTGCTCAGGAATGCCTTNTCCTGCTCAAGAATGACTCGATAAACCAGGAAATCAAAAAACAAATTAAACAATTTATGGAGACCAACGAGAATGAATACACAACGGTCCAAAACCTATGGGATACTGCAAAGGCAGTCCTAAGGGGGAAATACATAGCCATCCAAGCCTCACTCAAAAGAATAGAAAAATCTAAAATGCAGTTTCTATATTCTCACCTCAAGAAGCTGGAACAGCAACAGAGGGGCAGGCCTAATCAACTCACGAGGAACCAGTTGACCAAGATTAGAGCAGCAATCAATGAATTAGAAACCGGGAGTACAGTAGAGCAGACCAACAGGACTAGAAACTGGTTCTTTGAGAGAATCAATAAAATTGACAGACTGCTGGCAAGACTTATCCAAAAGAAGAGAAAGGACTCAGATTAATAAAATTATGAATGAAAAAGGAGAGGTCACAACCAACACAAATGCAATTGGAAGGATTATTAGAAACTTTTATCAACAGCTATATGCCAAAAAACTAAACAATCTGGAAGAGATGGAGGCCTTCCTGGAAACCTATAAACTACCAAGACTGAAACAGGAAGAAATAGATTTCTTAAATAGGCCAATTAACTATGAAGAAATTGAGTCAGTGATAAACAACCTTCCAAATAATAAAACTCCAGGCCCAGACGGTTTTCCTGGGGAATTCTACCAAACATTCAAAGAAGAAATAATACCTATTCTCCTAAAGCTATTTCAAAAAATAGAAACAGAAGGAAAGCTACCAAACTCATTCTATGAGGCTAATATTACCTTGATCCCCAAACCAGGCAAAGACCCCCTCAAAAAGGAGAATTACAGACCGATTTCTCTAATGAATATGGATGCCAAAATCCTCAACAAGATCCTTGCTAATAGAATCCAACAGTACATTAAAAGGATTATCCATCATGACCAAGTGGGATTCATACCTGGGATGCAAGCATGGTTCAACACTCGCAAATCAATCAATGTGATACATCATATCAACAAGAAAAGACTCAAGAACCATATGATCCTCTCAATTGATGCAGAAAAAGCATTTGACAAAATACAGCATCCTTTCCTGATTAAAACCCTTCAGAGTGTAGGAATAGAGGGTACATTTCTCAATCTCATAAAAGCCATCTATGAAAAGCCTACTGCAAGCATTATTCTCAATGGGGAAAAGCTGGAAGCCTTTCCCTTAAGATCAGGAACACGACAAGGATGCCCACTCTCGCCACTATTATTCAACATAGTACTAGAAGTCCTTGCAACAGCAATCAGAAGACAAAAAGGGATCAAAGGTATCCAAATCGGCAAAGAAGAAGTCAAACTGTCTCTCTTTGCAGATGACATGATACTCTATATGGAAAACCCAAAGGAATCCACTCCCAAACTATTAGAAGTTATAGAACAATTCAGTAACGTGGCAGGATATAAAATCAATGCTCAGAAATCAGGTGCATTTCTATACACGAATAATGAGACTGAAGAAAGAGAAATTAGGGAATCCATCCCATTTACAATAACACCAAAAACCATGCGTTACCTTGGAATTAACTTAACCAGAGACGTAAAGGACCTATATCCTAGAAACTATAGATCACTTTTGAAAGATATTGAGGAAGACATAAAAAGATGGAAAAATATTCCATGCTCATGGATTGGAAGAATTAACATAGTTAAAATGTCCATACTACCCAGAGCAATCTACACTTTCAATGCTATCCCGATCAAAATACCGAGGACATTTTTCAAAGAACTGGAACAAATAGTCCTTAAATTTGTATGGAANCAAAGAACAGGAAAAAATAGTCCTTAAATTTGTATGGAAACAGAAAAGGCCCCGAACCTCCAAGGATCTGTTGAAAAGGAAGAACAAAGCTGGAGGCACCGCAATGCCGGATTTCGAGCTATACTACAAAGCTGTGATCACAAAGACAGCATGGTTCTGGCACAAAAACAGACACATAGACCAATGGAACAGAATAGAGAACCCAGAAATGGACCCTCGGCTCTTTGGGCAACTAATCTTTGATAAAGCAGGAAAAAACATCCGGTGGAAAAAAGACAGTCTCTTCAATAAATGGTGCTGGGAAAATTGGACAGCTACATGCAAAAGAATGAAACTTGACCACTCTCTCACACCATACACAAAAATAAACTCCAAATGGATGAAAGACCTCGATGTGAGACAGGAATCCATCAAAATTCTAGAGGAGAACATAGGCAACAACTTCTATGACATCGGCCAGAGCAACCTTTTTCACGACACATCGCCAAAGGCAAGAGAAATAAAAGATAAAATGAACTTATGGGACTTTATCAGGATAAAGAGCTTCTGCACAGCCAAGGAAACAGTCAAAAAAACTAAGAGACAGCCCACGGAATGGGAGAATATATTTGCAAAGGACACCACAGATAAAGGACTGGTATCCAAGATCTACAAAGAACTTCTCAAACTCAATACACGAGAAACAAATAAACAAATCATAAAATGGGCAGAAGATATGAACAGACACTTTTCCAATGAAGACATACAAATGGCTAACAGACACATGAAAAAATGTTCAAAATCATTAGCCATCACAGAAATTCAAATCAAAACCACACTGAGATACCACCTTATGCCAGTGAGAATGGCAAAAATAGACAGGGCAAGAAACAACAATTGTTGGAGAGGATGTGGAGAAAGGGGATCCCTCCTACATTGTTGGTGGGAATGCAAGTTGGTACAGCCACTCTGGAAAACAGTGTGGAGGTCCCTTAAAAAGTTAAAAATTGAACTACCCTATGACCCAGCCATTGCACTACTGGGTGTTTACCCCAAAGATATAGACGTAGTGAAGAGAAGGGCCATATGCACCCCAATGTTCATAGCAGCATTGTCCACAATAGCCAAAGTGTGGAAGGAACCAAGATGCCCTTCAACAGATGACTGGATTAAGAAGTTGTGGTCCATATATACAATGGAATATTACTCAGCTACCAGGAAGAATGAATTCTCAACATTTGCTGCAACATGGACGGTACTGGAGGAGATAATGCTAAGTGAAAAGTCAAGCAGAGAAAGACAATTATCATATGATTTCTCTCATCTATGGAACATAAGAACTAGGATGATCGGTAGAGGAAGAAAGAGATAAAGAAAGGGGGTAATCAGAAGGGGGAATGTAACATGAGAGACTATGGATTATGAGAAACAAACTGAGGGCCTCAGAGGGGAGGGGGTGGGGGAATGGGATAGACCGGTGATGGGTAGTAAGGAAGGCACTTATTGCATGGTGCGCTGGGTGTTATACGCAACTAATGAATCATCGAACTTTACATCGGAAACCGGGGATGTACTGTACAGTGACTAACATAATATAATAAAAAATCATTAAAAAAAAAAAAGATCACTTGACTACATTTGGGTGGGTCTGTTTTTGAGCTCTTTTCCACTGAGTATTCTTTTTTATTTTTAAGGAAAGATTTCTTTTTTTATAAAGATTTTACTTATGTATTTGAGAGAGAGAGAGTGAGTACAAGCAGAGCGAGCAGCAGGCAGAGGGAGAAGCAAACTCCCCGTTGAGCAGGGAGAGCCTGATGTGGGGCTCGATCCCAGGACCCTGGGATCGTGACCGGAGCTGAAGGCAGACACTTAACCAACTGAGCCACCCAGGTGCCCCGAGTATTTTCTTTTACCAAAAACACACTGGCTTGATTTTTGTAGCTTTATAATAAGCCTTGAAGTCAGATAGTGCCAGTGTTTCAACTTGGTTCTTCTCCTTTAATATTGTGTTGGGTATTCTGGGACTTTTGCCTCTCCATATAAACTTTAGAATCAGTTCACCAATATACACCAAATAACTTGCTGGCATTTTGATGAGATTGCATTGAGTCATTATCAATGTCTTTTTTATATATATATTTTTAATTTTTTTTAAATAAACTCTACCACCAACATGGGGCTCGAACTCATCACCCTGAGATCAAAAGTTGCATGCTCTACTGACTGAGCCATCCAGGTGTCCCCTCAATGTCTTTTTAATAGACAGTTACCAAATATCAACAAAATTACTATTAGCTGTTTCCTTCCTTGTGGAAGTTTAAATAAGGTTAGTCCCAAGTTTTGAACAGCAAGCCTTCATGGGACACAGTGAAACACTGAACAGCTGTCCTAAATATAGTAATCCTCAGTTCTTAAATTATTTAACCCTTTGAGAGTCTTATTACTGTCATGCAAAATAGCAATGATCCAAAACCTTAATAAAGTCTCTCTCTTTCTTTGAACCTGTTTTCTAATAAGCCTCCAATAATGAACTGCCAGTTATTGACTACATAATAGTGTCATGGAGTTTTCCTCACATTATCTTCAGCCCTCGTAAAGGCTCTGCAAGAAATATTACCCCTATGTTACCTGCTGCTGATTTATACTAGTAATTTGCCCAATGGTTAAATGCCCAACTGCCAATGGCAGAGGCAAGACACCGATCTGGAACTTTATATCACACTATATCTCTGCCAAATAAAGCAGAGTCAAAAGTAAACCTCGATACAGAGAAAATAAACCACCCCCCAAAAAATTCAGCAATAATTGTAAAATCCTCAGGATAATCTGAGGATACATCATTCAGGATTATTATTTTTGAAGTAGAACTTTTCACACTTGATAGCAACATGATGTAGGGAGGTGAAAAATAGATCTGATAACCTTTCACTGTTGTATTTTTCATTTAGTAAACATTGAATATTATTTGCAAAAGCTTTTGGTAAGTTTTAGCCCTCCATTTCTATCTTTCTTGAATCAAAGATGTCTTTGCTTGAAATATTAAGAATTCCATCAACTAAACTCTTACACATATTTACTGAGTTAGGTCAGTACTCCCTAATAAGCACTGGCCTCATCTGTGTTCAGAGGTATAAAGATAATATAATATCATGATTATACCTTCTATAGATACAAATGATTTATACTTATGAAAAACTATAATTATAGTGAGTCACTGCAAATTTGAGAACTCATGGAGGGCTACTCTGAGGTTTGCTGGAAAAGCACCCCCTGCACTACCACTGTTTGCTAATTGGGCTTGTGGAAAGTTCAGAGCAATGATTAGGCATGTCAGGATTCATCTGCCAAGTAACAATTATGAATCCCAGCAGGGAGCAGAAGGGCATGCACTGCCCAAAATAGCAAACAGATCCTAAGATGGGAGAGAATTACTATGAGTCAGAAAAGGAAACTAATTTTAAAAAAAGAAAATAATAGACAACAAATTATGTTAAGAATGAAATAATAAGTTAAAGAAAATTATCATACTTACAGTAACAAAGTTAAATTCAGGGAGAGAAATGGTAACACAAAGTGGTTTAGTTACAAAGTCAGCTCTTACCCTAGGACTTGTTCAAAAGAGAATGGTAGCAAAGAGCAAAGAACAGCTGTTTAATGGCATACAAAATGAGGGACTAATTTAAGAGAGACTTTAAAACTTTGGCTATCACAGATTCAAAGATATCAAATAGAAAAAAGAAGCAAAGGAGAGGGAGAGAGGAGAAAGGAGAAAAAGAGAGAGACAAACCAATTCCATGCATATTGAAAACCTGTCAGAGAAGTTTTGATTTATTTGGTGTTAGCTCTAAATGGAACCAGGATGTTAAGAACAGCCATAATTTGAGGCAAGGTCTTTGGTATTGATATTTTCATCAGTAGAGAACTTGAGGGCTTGTTTTCTCTTTTACCCATTACCATTTCCTGCTGATGTTTTTGTGTGTGCCTTCTACCTCCAGAACATTGATTCATTTAACTGGGACCTTGTCTGCCTTATTAACTACTCTATCTTCGGTGCCTATAAGGATCCCCGGTACAACTCAAAAAATATTTATTAATTCCAAGACTATGTCTTTGCATAGTCAAAGACATGTGCTTTGTCATCATCCTTGATTGTTTTTCTAGCTTAGTATAGACTCTAGATTCAAAATTGTATGTCTCAGAATTTTGAGGGCATTTCCTTTTTTTTTTAGTAATATTAATTTTGTTATATTAGTCACCATACAGTACATCCCCAGTTTTTGATGCAATGTTCCATGATTCATTACTTGCATATAAACACCCAGTGCACCATGCAATATGTGCCCTCCTTAATACCCATCACCAGCCTATCCCAATCCCCCACTCCCCTACCCTCTGAAGCCCTCAGTTTGTTTCCCAGAGTCCACAGTCTCTCATGGTTCATTCCCCCTTCTGTTTACCCCCCCTTCATTCTTCCCTTCCTACTCCTACCAATCTTCCTATTTCTTATGTTCCATAAATGACTGAAACCATATGATAATTGTCTTTCTCTGCTTGACTTATTTCACTTAGCATAATCTCCTCCAGTCCCGTCCATATTGCTGCAAATGTTGCAAAATCGTTCTTTCTGATGGCTGAGTAATATTCCATTGTATATATGGACCACATCTTCTTAATCCAGTCATCTGTTGAAGGGCATCTCAGCTCCCTCCACGATTTAGCTATTGTGGACAATGCTGCTATGAATATTGGGGTGCATATGGCCCTTCTCTTCACTACGTCTAACCCATGCACGAGAAGGTAGGTGATCAAGATCAGAGCATAGATTGATGAATTAGAAACCAGGAGCATAGTAGAGAAGATCAACAGAACTAGAAGCTGGTTCTTTGAAAGAATAAATAAGATCGATAAGCCACTGGCCAGACTTATTCAAAAGAATAGAGAAAGGACCCAAATTAATAAAATTATGAATGAAAGGGGAGAGATCACAACCAACACCAATGAAATAGGAAGGATCATTAGAAACTTTTATCAACAGCTTTATGCCAACAAATTAAACAACCTGGAAGAAATGGATGCCTTCCTGGAAACCTATAAACTACCAAGACTGAAACAGGAAGAAATGATGACTTAAACAGACTGATTACCTATGAAGAGATTGAAGCAGTGATCAAAAACCTCCCCGAAAACAAGAGTCCAGGGCCTGATGGATTCCCTGGGGAATTCTACCGAACATTCAAAGAAGAAATAATACCTATTCTCCTGAAGCTTTTTCAAAAAATAGAAACAGAAGGAAAGCTACCAAACTCATTCAATGAGGTCAATATTACCTTGATCCCCAAACAAGGCAAAGACCCCATCAAAAAGGAGAATTACAGACCGATTTCCCTGATGAATATGGATGCCAAGATTCTCAACAAGATCCTAGCTAATAGGATCCAACAGTACATTAAAAGGATTATCCATCAAGACCAAGTGGGATTCATACCTGGGATACAAGGGTGGTTCAACATTCGCAAATCGATCAGTGTGATAGATTATATCAACAGGAAAAGAGTCAAGAACGATATGATCCTCTCAATTGATGCAGAAAAAGCTTTTGACAAAATACAGCATCCTTTCCTGATTAAAACCCTTCAGAGTGTAGGGATAAAGGGTACATTCCTCAATTTCATAAAAACCATCTATGAAAAGCCTACAGCGAATATCATTCTCAAAGGGGAAAAGCTGAAAGCCTTTCCCTTAAGATCAGGAACACAACAAGGATGCCCACTCTCACCATTATTATTCAACATAGTACTAGAAGTCCTTGCAACAGCAATCAGACAACAAAAAGGGATAAAAGGTATCCAAATCGGCAAAGAAGAAGTCAAACTGTCTGTCTTTGCAGATGACATGATACTGTATATAGAAAACCCAAAAGACTCCACCCCCAAACTACTAGAACTTATAGAGCAATTCAGTAATGTGGCGGGATACAAAATCAATGCTCAGAAATCAGTGGCATTTCCTTTTTTTTTTTTTTCCAGCATCCACTCTTGCTGATGAACAAACAAAAACACTAACACTTCTGATTTTTATTCCTTTATATGATATTGTTTTTCTCTCTGGAAATTTAGGATCTTTCCTTCATTTTTACCTTGTAGTCTGAAGTTTCCTGAAGTATTTTCCCATTCACCTGATTTGGGATTTTTAGGTAACTTCAATATATAATTTATGTCATCATTATCTCTGGAAATGTCCTATAATCATCACTTTGGTTATTATTTCACTTCCTTTTGTGTATCTGTAAAACTCTATAGTCAAATATCCTTGATTAATCATCTGTGTTTGTATTTTCTCTCATTTTCCTTAACCTCTCTATTTTTTCATTTATTTACACTAGAGACCTCAGCACTTCACTCTGGGACACCAATTGCCACACTTGTAGACCTAGATCTCTCCAAAATGTTTGGTCAACTTTTTGGAAGGGAAACCTTTGTTTTTGCCTCATAATATAAACTGACTATTGGTCCTACAGCAAATGTGTCTGGGATAATAAAGATGAAGTGAATTGCTCCATATGCCCCACATATAGGCTTACAATCACTTCCTATTTGCAACTCTTTTCTCCCTTTAGCCCTCTCTATCCCTCAAATCTCATCCTGGGACTTCGTGTCATACCACAAGGCAAAACCTGCACGTGTATCTGCTTTAGTCTCCTTCAAGTTTTCTAGGCCCCAGCTTTTAGCTTTACTTCTTGATCCATTCAACAAAATATACTGTATCTCCTCTGTTCTAGGAACTGTTTTAGATTCTGAGGTATAGCCAATAACAAACCAGGCTTTAGTAAATATTCTCTCATCTAAGCTGTATCTTCCAGGAATGCATTGCATTATTATATCTGATGAGGATCTCCTCTCCTGTTCTCTTAGCTCTTCATATGCATTTAGGACTATTTAAATGGTATCTTAAGAAGCAAAAAAAAAAAAGGCTTTATATTCTTAGTCTCCTACTTTGAACTACAATCTACAACTAACATGTTGGTTCTGAATTTTATTTTACTTATTGAAGAGATGTAAAAATAATTTGATTTAATTGTGTGCTAGAAAATTGCCTTATTTTCAGGTTGTTTTATTTAATGACGATTCCTTGGACATCATTTTGGTGTTCAGAAACCAACATGGAATATTTGTCATTAAATCCATGTCAGTCTTTTTCCATGTCAAAAAAAAATAATAAATAAATAAAGACACAAGACCAAAAAAACCAAACCAACAGTTTTTGAAAGACAGTGTAGTCCAATATAAGGACTACAGGCTTTGTTTAAAAAAAAAAAAAAAAAGCTTGAATTAGATTTCTTGTTCTGCCACCTATTAGCTAAAAGAGATGGAGTATTTCACTTCAGAGATTCAATTTTCTTACATGAAAACTTATATTAAATTATGCTTGATGAAAAAATGCAATAAAGGTTAATAATAATGCACATAGGTCATACTCAGTACATAGTATATAGTACATGCCCAATAACTATAGTAGGCATGAATAGGCACGGATGCTGTGAGAACAGATGGCATTTTAAGAAACTATAAAAGAGAATTAACTTTACTGGTCTAAACTAAAGTCAAAGCCAATATCTTCATCTGGACCTCACTGCCATGTGCTCTATGAGCTAATATTTAGACTAAATGGTTTAAATGTACTATGAGTACATGAAGAAAAAAATTGTGTGTATATACGTATACACATGTACACATTACATACAAATATATACATATGTGCACGCACACATAATCTGAAAGAGATAAACAGCTGGGGTAATTGAGTTTTGACAACTAATAGTTAAATCTTACATGATTTTCTTAAATGAAGTCAAATCATTACTTTGCAAGGTATTGTTTGGCTTAAAGAACTGGTAATAATTGTATTTCACATGTAGAGGGGAAAAAAGTACAATAAAAAAAAAGGCTTTTTGTAAATTACCACTGGCCTTCTTATCAGAATTTGTAAATAAACCACAGAACTGAATTCTTCCTCCTCATTAAAATAGATCCTCTGGGTGAGGTAAGAATTTGTAATGATATATATGGGGCACTGACGGAATAATTTCCCATTAGACTTTTTTATAGATATTTTATTGTATATCTACTTAAGCAAAGTTCCACCTTGTTTACTTTGAAATGTTGCCCTCAATTCTGTCAAGATTTTATAAACCTGCAGAGTAAAACATTCAGAGTAATGCATTGTGCTTTGCATTTTGCATTGTATAATGACAGTTCTTTAATTATGTTCTGAAATGTAGATTTGTCAAAACAGCATTTTATTTGAGCCATCACCTTAATTTTCAAATCCGTATGGTTTAATTATCCCATTAAGAAGAGTTGGAAAACACCTAGCCGCGGATGACTTACAGCATGTCTTTCCGCAATCCCTCAAATGCAGTTCTTAGAAATTTTCTTTTTCATGGAGATTAGGGTAACTCATCTCAATTTTCTCATCTTGGCAATCAAAATATCTAACACATAACCTAGTTTTCTTTTCTCTGTTTCTACCCTCTTTAAATTGCCATGGCAATGAGAATGCTGCTCCTTCTATTTAGGAAAGATGACATTTAGCGATGCTTTGCTGTATTATTTCATATATATGTGCCCTACAGTCACTTGAACTGTTGGTCATAGATTCATGAATTCTCGAATATATGGATTTCACCATCTGTTTATTAAATCTTGAATCAAAATGTCTAATCAGAATCCTTTTTGACTAAGGGCATGTTTGTATGTGTTCTCTGCCCCTGTCTTGACAGTTTCCATTTTTTTTTCCTTCTCTCTAAACATTTGCAGAAAAATGAGTAAAATGAACCAAAGTCCCATTTCAGATAATTAAGACAATATATCTGAGGATATTATCAAAGGTCTCTTGCCTATGGTAAGACAAGTCCCATGGTAAAGCTGACCTGTCTTCTGCTCATTTTTTATCGAGATCTATACATGTCATATTAACAGTGCTCTAGTGCTGCTGCCTTCAATGAGGCAGCTCCAGAACTCTGAGCTTTTACCCCCAAAAAGAATGTCAATAGTGACACCCATCTGCACAGGGAAAATTTGTAATCCCCTCCATTCACTGTTACTGTTTTAACAAACCATAAAGGGCTATAGCTGCTCTGAGGATAAGTGCCCCATAATGCCTATGGCTATTTCTCAAAATGGCCAATGGGTCTCTCTTTACCTGATACAAATGATAAACAAAAGGACAGCTTATCATGTCTGACTGGATCTTTCTTCTGAAACAATTCTGGCCCAACAACACATAAGAACTTGAAACAAATTGTTTTTTAAAGATATCTGAGGGGTGGCCTAGGTGGCTCAGTCGGTTAAGCAGCTGGCTCTTGATTTCGTCTCAGGCTATGACCTCAGGGTCCTGAGATGGAGCCTGAAGAAGAGCTCTGCACTCAGTAGGGAGTTTGCTTAAGGATTCTTTCTCTCTCCCCCTCTGTCGCTCCCCCCAAATACCCCCTTCCTGCTAATGCTCTCTCTCTCTAATAAATAAGTAAATCTTAAAATACACACATATAGATATAGATATATATCTGAAAATTATTTGCTGGAATTATTGCTTGGGAGAGAAAGAAATGATATGCCATCATATCAATGGTATTTACCTTTCACTACTATTACAAACAAAAATCAGATTGGTCCTGAGAAAATAGAAGAAAATACTGGGAAAGGGGAGGCAGAGAAAGTAATAAAGATATAATTTAAAATATTGTCACAACTCCACAAATCACTGTGGATACTTCCTATTCTTCGTACCTTTCTTAAACCTTGGTCATTATCATCACTCCCAGCCCTACATATGTGCACACATAAACACCAACTCACACTCACACAAACATATTCACAGAATCAAACCAGAAAAAAAGAGAGAGAGAAAACAACAAACAGGGAAGAAAAGATTAAAATAAAAGTATCACTGTGTGATATGAATAAGGGGGAAAAAAGCTGTCAGAATAGTCCTTGCTGGTTCCCTTTCCCATTACTGATCCCTGTATTTAATGCCTCCCCCATCTTCTTTCCACCACAGGTAGCTTAGGGTTTCATTATCTGCCTCTTCTGACATTTTCAACCTCTAATCCCTACCAAAGAGCTTTATGGCTAAATGGGAATCTCTTAATTTTCTCTGTCACAGCCATTCATTTGATATTATCGTTCACTCCAGGCACCACAGGGTAGACTCTGTGTCCAGATATGACAAAGCTACATATATTTCAACTCAGAAGGGCTTCACAAACAATCACCATTAATACAAATCATAAAGTATAGCTGAAGATATGTTTGATTCATAATTACTAAAAACCGTAACATATCAAAATACTTTCATATTGAAAATTCAGTACGCTTATATCCTTTTTAAAAAAATTTAATACATTTCTGTCAGTAGAATATGATAACTTAGCATCCTTCATGCAAACTAGCTTGCAGTTTTGGGGGCCATTCTCCAGGGATATATAACTACCTGGCATATGGTTTCTACCTTCATGTGGGAGGCAAGCATTAGCTTTTAATATATAAGAAAATTAAGTGCACTCACCCATGGAGCAATGCATTTTTTATCAGAATTCTGAAAAGTCAGCTCCATGTTTCTATTTCTCTCAAGAGATGCCAATGCAATTGTGGGCAGCAGCTTCAATTATAGGAGGGATAGGCTGCTTCAGTAAGGACCAAAAATTAATGTAGCAAGTACAAGTGATAATGGTCTGATCATGGGTCTACGTGTGCATAATGCTGTGCTAGGCACTAAGCCTTTTGACAAAAATCTACAAATTGATTTTTTTAAAAAAATGGCACCTCTGTCTCTACCGATTCATTTTAATTCAAAAATATTTAGTGATGGCTTGTTCCAAAAGCTTGGAATTCATTAGTGAACAAAACTTAGATCTGTAGGGGTGCCTGGGTGGTGCAGTCATTAAGCGTCTGCCTATGGCTCAGGGCATGATCCCAGCATTCTGGGTTCGAGCCCCGCATCAGGCTCCTCAGCTGATAGCCTGCTTCTTCCTCTCCCACTCCCCCTGCTTGTGTTCCCTTTCTCGGTGGCTGTCTCTCTGTCAAATAAATAAATAAAATCTTAAGGAAAAAAAAAAACTTAGATCTGTAATGGAACTTATATTCATTGAAACACACACAAAAAACCAAATATTTTCAAATAAATTCCATAACATAAGTTGATAAGTCTAACGGACAAAAATGTGGAGCAGAATCAAGGGGATCAGGAATGCAGGGAGATGTAATGTTAAATACAGTGATCAAGATCGTCTTCATTGAAGTGATGACATTTGAGTAACATCTTAGAGGAGGTAAGGGAATTACCCATGCTCACGGCTGAGGAAAAGACTCCCTAGTAGTGGGAGCAGCCCTTACAAAGGCCCAAAAGCAAGAGTTTAAGTTGATATCTTTAAAGAATAGCAGGGGCGCCTGGGTGGCACAGCGGTTGGGCGTCTGCCTTCGGCTCAGGGCGTGATCCCGGAGTTACGGGATCGAGCCCCACATCAGGCTCCTCCGCTGTGAGCCTGCTTCTTCCTCTCCCACTCCCCCTGCTTGTGTTCCCTCTCTCGCTGGCTGTCTCTGTCTCTGTCGAATAAATAAAATATTTAAAAAAAAAAAAAAAAAAGAATAGCAAGGAGGCAGAGAGAAAGGAAATGGAATGAGCAAGAGAGAGAACTGTAGTTAATGAAACCAGAAAGATAATGAAATAATTGATTGTGGGGGAACAGATCACCAAAGCACCGCATTACAGTCTCTTTCTTTCTCTAAGTGAAATGCAGACTCTCTCAAGGGTCTGAAGAGATGAACGACACAACATGCACAATGTATCTGTAAGACTCAACCCCACTGCAGAGATGAGAAGAGCCTGTGAGAGACACTGCGGAAGTAGTCACCCAGGTGATTTGGACAGCATGATAGTAGTGGCTAAAGTGAAAGGGGCCAAACTCTTGGTATATTTTAAAGAGAGAGTCAGTAAGATTCCCTAATGGATATATTTACAAAAAAGTAGAAAATCTGATCAAATAAGTATTGAAACCTGATAAAAACTAACACTATAAGATTTTATTAAGGGATATTCATTATCTAATTTGACCTCAAAAATAAATCCATGAGACTGACAGGCAAGGTATTATTTATCTCCATTTTACAGATGAAAAATAAAAGGAGGTCTACTGAAAGATGAAAGAAACTATTATTTATTGAATGAATCCTGCAAACACAACTTCCTAGCAGACAGTAGTCTTTCAAATTTGTTACATCGTTTAATCTTCATACAAGCCATGACAGTAAGGACTAGCCACCCCCCTAGTTTTGTAAATAATGAAAATGCAGTGCAGAATGATCTATAATGTACCCAAGTTTCCACAATGAGAGTCAAGATTTATTTTTTTTTAAAGATTTTATTTATTTATTCATTCGACAGAGATAGAGACAGCCAGCGAGAGAGGGAACACAAGCAGGGGGAGTGGGAGAGGAAGAAGCAGGCTCATAGCGGAGGAGCCTGATGTGGGGCTCGATCCCATAACGCCGGGATCACGCCCTGAGCCGAAGGCAGACGCTTAACCGCTGTGCCACCCAGGCGCCCCAGAGAGTCAAGATTTAACATATTTCTCACCCCAAAGTATTTTTCCTTTCCTAATCGCCAGCTTGCTCTACTACCTAGATGAATCCAAGTGAACCTTATGAAATATCTTTAGTCCTTTAATCCTCCCAACATCCCTATGGATAATAAATGTTGTTAGTATCCATTTTCTAGAGAATGGGACAGAAGGAAAGAGACTGGGATGTTTTCTCAGAGTTCTTCAAAGAAACACAAGCAATAAGATATAAAAAGAGATTATGCAGAACTGGCTCATGTGATTATGGAGGCTGAGGGATCCCCTGATCTCCCATGTGCAAACTGGAGACACAGGAAAGCCAAGAGTATCACTCAGTCCAAGTCCCAAAGCCTGAGAACCAGGGGACATAATGACATAAATCCCAGTCGAAGGGCTGGACACGAGGAAATGAGATGTCCCAACTTAAGCAATGAGGCAGAAAAAGGCAAGAATTTCTCTCTTCACCTTCTTGTTTTATTCAAGCCCACGAAGGATGGGATGATGTCCATCTACATTGGGGAGGGCCATTTACTTTACTGAGTCCACGGGCTCAAATGCTAATCTCACCTGGAAACATCCTCAAAGACAAACTCAAAAATAATGTTTGACCAGGTATCTGGGCATCCTCTGATTCAGTCAAGATGACACATAAAAAAGTAATTATCATAGATGTATAGCAATATGTACAAAGGCACATGCTAGTAACTGGCAAAGATGAGCTTTGAATCTATGCTCATTTGACTCTAAAAGCTACAACCTTCACTACTATGCAGCACACAATAAAAATATAAAGCTATATGCACTACTAGACTCGCAAGAGTTGTGAAAATTAAATGAAGCCTTGTACATGTAATTGGTTCGCTAACTACAAGTTTCCCTATATTCACTGTTTGTTATTTTTATCATTACCTGTTGGCCACTTAATTTAAATTTCAAAATCCAAAAATAAGTCAGCGTAAGCAGTCTCCAAGGGTTGGGACAGTCAAAATTTGGATGTTGCTGATTACACTTATCATTTGTATCTCTTTCAATGAGCATAAAGTGAATGGAGAAGAAAACCATCAGAGCAGCCAGTCCCAAAGCAAGTTGCAGCCCAGCATGCTGAATTCTATACATGCCATCCCCTCTCAGGTGCTGGAGGAGTGGCTCTAGGGCAGGAAGTACACCCCAAGGACACGTTTGCCCTCATCTGCTGTTTCTGCCATTGAAAAATGCCCTTTGGTTCCTTTTATTTACTTCCCTTTGGGTCTGCCATCCAGGTGTAATCCAGAAAGTGTGCTTCAAGGCCTGGCTGCTGACAGGTTGTTCTGTGGGAAGAGGTCCACTGTGTCTCTGTCACTGTCCCCTAGAGTGTATACTGATTAAAGTTTCAGTGGAATTCAATTAAATCCAATGTGCATATATGGAGTGCCTGGCATGTGCCCGATACTCTTTGATGTGCTAAAGAGAAAAGCTAAGATGAATCAGCTCTAAGATTTTGGCTCTCACAATCTGGCAAGAAAGATAGGTAAGAAAATGCATAGGTTTAAAGAAATGAATGGGATAGATTCTCCAAAGGAGAAAAATATGTTTAGTTTGGACTCTAGCAAAAAGGCGAGATTAACTGTTCCTAGCAGGTCTAAGAATTATTAATGCAGAAACTGTCTCTAAATTGACTTAGAAATATGTGTCTGTCACTTGGAACAAAGTAAGGAAATGTGTATTTTAGAGTAGATCACACAAATTTATGAAGGCAAGAATGGTAAATGTTGAGAGAATGGTAAATAATCTGTTGCTATTGAAAAACAGGATGCAAAAGAGTGAATATATAGGAGTAGGGAAGATTACAAGAAGAAAAGTGTGGCTAAAAGCTGAATCCTTAATGTAAGAAGACATTAAATTCCAGGTAGGGGATAGAGGATTATGTTTTACATTCACGTAAAGCTTTAGAAAACTTTGAGGCTGGTAGTTCCATGACCAGAAGTGAGATTTGAGAAGGGCTAGCAGAGCGATGCATAGGATGGGATGATCAGAAGCAGGAAAACAAGTTAGGACCAAAGATAATAAGGAAATGAACTAAACAGTAACGTACAAAGAAAATAAAAGTAGAGGCAAGATGCACTGAAAAGGTAAAATGAAGACTATTGGGTGGAGCTGAGGTATAAACAACATCAAAGCTGAATAACTGAGAGAATGCTGGTGTCATTAATCAATACAGCAAGCTCAGGAGGAGTTAGGAAAGCTTGGTGGATATGTTAAAATTTAAAGGCCTGTGAGATATGCTTATAAAGACATCTAATAGCAGGTATCAATGTTAGTGCAGAATTCGGAAGGGAAGTGGGGCCTAAACATACAAATTTTGGATCCTGTTTTGAGAAGTGATGCCATAGGATTGCATAAAATAAATAGAGGAAAGCCCAAGAAATCTATCCAAAGTAGTTCTGCCCTTTACCATTTACTTTTCCAGCTGTGCCGGAGAATTCACATTGCTCCCCATCTATGTCAACACTTGCTATTTTTAGCCTTTTAAAATATTTGCTAATCTGATAGGTTCAATATGATATCCATAGTCCTCAAGTCAGACAACCAGGTCACACAATTCTATGCTCTCATCAAAATCCAGCTCTATTACAGTAGAAAGGCAATAAAAAAATGTTAGGTCTTCTAATCAGATATATAAGCATATTTGTTGTTTGTTCTTAGTATCTCAGATCTTCCTTGGTACTTCCTAAGGTAGGAGCTTGGATTAATGTGTGAGTTTTGTGTATGTATGTGTGTGTTTGTGTGTACCCATGTGTGCACACGTGCTTATATGTGGTCTATATACATGTATATACCTATATTCTGCATGCTTTTGTGTTTGTGTGTGTGTCTCCAATATATATACACTCCTCAATGAGTTCTTATAAGACTCAATGATAGAATTGTGATATTATCTACTCATCCTAAACAACGTTTAGTGAAATTCAGCAAAGTAACACAAAACAACAAAAGTATAAATAATTGTTTGAAATCTTACCAAATATCTGATGCAGGTAGAAGCCTAAACTAGTGACAATCATTAGGAAAGCAATTTGAGTCAATGTATCAAAACCCTGAAATTATAAGAGGTGTCCACACAGATTCTGCAACCCCTTGTGGTTTTCATCACAGTACTGCTTCTAAGAACAAGGAAAAGAAAATATTACAAAGTATAAATTTTAAAAATAGGGGCATTATGGACTAAGTTGTGGAATATTGATAGAATGGCACATTATGTCATTAGTTAAAATAGTCCTTTAAAATAGATGAGTGGTGGGAAATGTTTGTGATATAATGTCATGTGAAATATCATCTTATTCTGCTGAAATGTGTGTCTGCATGTGTGGCAATGTGTGTCCAGAAAATAACTAATTATATTAGACTATGTATTCATAGGAGTAAGGAAGTTTCGTTTCTTCCTCATATTTTTATATGTCACAGATCATTGTTACTGAACATGAATAACTTCAAAACTTTTAAAACTGTTGTGTTATTTAGAAAAAAAATTGGAAAGTCAGTATTATCATAAAAAGTAACTTAGTTAAGGAGTTTTAGAGACTTGACTATTCCTTATTAATGCCAATTATTAGGTCTTTATAAAAATACCCTTTGGTTCTTTTACAGAGTGTATCCATAAAACTTTATCAGTAATAAAATACAGATAAATCATCCCCAGATAAATAAACTGAGACATGAATTGGTAAAACGAGTTCTCATAAATATGAAATAGATATGCCATAGAGTGACAGAACTGGAATCAGAAACAGGGTTAGAAAGTGCCATTTTTACCACCACCCTACCATTCTGTTACACAAAAATGCCCTGTGGGATGACGTTGCAGGGATGATTTAGGATAAAGGGAACAAGGACTGTAACATTGAGACTATGCAGAGTTAGACAAACCACATCACTGAACACGTGCCTCCAAGATGAGGTACTAAGCACAGTCCCTCAAGGTGGAAAAGTCTGAATTCTTTCCTGTCATCAAATGAAACATGGTCATAAGATATTGGTGATTAGTTCTAAGTTTTATGACACAAATAAAATATCCAGCTAACAAACAGCTCCAACTATTTTCTCTGTGGATATTTTCACTCAAGATAGCCAGAGATTGGGGCGCCTGGGTGGCTCAGTCGTTAAGCAGTTGTCTTCAGCTCAGGTCATGATCCTGGGGTCCTGGGGTCCTGGGATCGAGCCCCACATCGGGCTCCCTGCTCAGCAGGAAGTCTGCTTCTCCCTCTCCTACTCCCCCGACTTGTGTTCCCTCTCTTGCTGTCTCTCTGTCAAATAAATAAAGAAAATCTTAAAAAAAAAAAAAAAAAGATATCCAGAGATTTACTCCAATTTTCAATTTCATAGGAGATTAATCATTCCCTTGCTTTGGCAAAGTACATGTTATAAAACTATCTGTGCAGGTAAAATGAAGATTGAGTAATTTATTTAGATGAGTCAATGATTACAGTTCTCTCACCTGATTTCATCAGTAGTAGCTCTCCCTCACCAAATGCACAGTTGTTTTCTCCAGGTTTCTTTTGCTTGAGTCACCCAAAAAATTAATTTGTGTGTGTATACACACACACACACACACACGCCAACTCAAGTGATTCATAATTTTATATATTTATATATATTTGTATTTCACTTTATATATATATAATGCCAACTCAAGTGAATCACAATTTTATAAGGTGTTTTATTAACAGTATTTTTTATTTTTATTTATTTATTTATATTTTTTATTTATTTGACAGAGATAGATAGCCAGCGAGAGAGGGAACACAAGCAGGGGGAGTGGGAGAGGAAGAAGCAGGCTCCCAGCGGAGGAGCCCGATGTGGGACTCGATCCCAGAACGCCAGGATCACACCCTGAGCCGAAGGCAGACGCCTAAGGACTGCGCCACCCAGGCGCCCCAATTAACAGTATTTTTTAAAAGCTGCTCACCAAAGAATCAAAGGGCAAGATTTCCTCTCTAAGACTACGATCAACTCTGTCCTTTGAACTTAAATGTTTGGGGGTTTTTTGTTGGTCATTCAGTATTGTTTTGTTTTTGCCACTGGCATTCTTTTTAAGACCTTTTGGCTTGAGCTGACATCCCAGGATATAGTTACTAACTATGTATTATTTATTATAATTATAGCTATTGAGGAAATTATCTTAAGTTATCATTTAAATATATCTGAAACAGGATTGGTTGGTGGTGCCAGCCAAGGCAGATGGAAGGAATGCAAGAACCCATGTGAGCATTTCCATCTCTCTTTACGTTGTATTTGAAAGACTGGCAACCCATGTGAGCATTTCCATCTCTCTTTACGTTGTATTTGAAAGACTGGCAGAACCCATGTGAGCATTTCCATCTCTCTTTACTTTGTATTTGATCACCTATTTCTTTCTCCACCTTCAGTTGCCTGGTATATTTCACTTTTGTTACTGGCATTTGCACAGCCACTAACTGCCTTGGATGATGGCCTTGGTATTGTCATATGGATAATATATTTTCACAAGGATGAGTTCTTCTTGGAACAATTTATCCAGTGGATTAGACTCTCCTACATCAGAGCTCAGCAGGTCTTCCTGTTTCAACTGTCTGCTAGTCTAAGATTTATTAGGCTCTACTCAAGGTACTTTTCACCAGGTATATTTCATTTTGCAGGCTTCCTGGTGCTCTTCAGGGAGAGTATAGTGAGTTGTAAATGCTATGTCACACTTGTTGATTCTTTTTAAATGCACATGCTTTAAAATAAGCTAAATGAATTTCTACTGTTCATTATTTCATTAACTCTCCCTCCAATTTTTGAAAAAAAGATAAAGCAACAAAAATCTACACAGAAGGAAACAGTCACCTGAAGAAGAATTGCCCCTACTGTTTTCCTCTCCAATGTACTGTTTATTCTCCATTTGCTTCACACAAGCAAATGGGTTTGCCAAATATGAGGCATTGGGACGTTTTGAGAGGATGGAGAATGAGAGAGGGTTGAGTATGCTTTCCCCTGAATCCTTCCTGACTCAGTGTCAAGGGATAGTAGTAGCTATTTCCTCCAAGAATGAGCTTCTGAAAGTAGCCCCCTCCCCTTGAATAAACTTCCATTTCCTCCTCTTGGCCCTCAGCCCAGGGTGTGGTAATGGCTTTCTGCTATTGTTAATCTCTAAGAGCTTTGCCTCAACATTTCTTGTTGGGTCCCTCAGAAAAAAAATTCTTTTGTACTATCTGAGTTTGAGTCATTTTCTTCAAAGGACCCTGACTGATACACATGCTATAAGTCTACAGGTCTTGGGAAACTGTGAGGTAATTAGCATTTCAAGATGAATGGTTAGCTAGTAATTGTTGGGTTTTTTTTTTTTTTCACTCCTTTTTAATGAAATGCTGTGATCCATTTATCGAAAGGGTAAGGTGCTTAGTACTGTGCATTTCAGGAGTGCATGCCTAAACCGTGGGACAGTAAATACATTCTTAAGAGTTTATGATTAAAAAAAAAAACGGCCATCTGGCTGGCTTGGTTGGTGAAACACACAACTCTTGATCTCAGGGTTGTGAGATTGAACCCCACATTTGGTATAGAGATTACTTAAAAATAAAGTCTTTTTAAAAAATGTGTTTTCCTTTGTATTTATTGGTTTCATGAAATTAACAAGATTTTAGAGCTTTATACATTATTTGTTTACACAGCTCACAGGATAAAGCAGCTTTCGGTATAGTTCTATTCTCAAATTATATCTTCTACTTCTTTAAAGCCTTATTTATTTATTTGAGAGAGAGACAGAGAGAGAGTGCTCATGCAAGTGGGGGGAGGGGCAGAAGAAGAGGGAGAGAAGCAGACTCCCCGCTGAGCCAGGAACCAGATTGGGCTCCATCCCACCGACTCCTATCATGACCTGAGCCAAAATCAAGAGTTGTAATCTCAACTGACTGAGCCACCCAGGTATCCTGACTTTTACTTCTTTACACCCCTCTCCTTAACTCACCTAGCATGGACAATGATTGACTACCATCAGAAAATGAATTGTTCCGATTTAAAAGATTTCCCTTATTTACCAATATCATATAAATGACCTTGAGAAAGCCACAGATTATCCATTAGCTTTTATGACTTGGTTTTACAATCTTTTTCTACAGGATAAAAATACTTTGGTGAACCACTTTGCAAGTGGTCAGATGATGTTTAGGGAGAATAACTACTCACTGGATCTGTTTTCTGCCAAAGTGTGTATTTTGCCATTATGTAGATTAGGTTAAAGGAAACATCAGAGTCTGGGATCTTCTGGTTCACAAGTCATTTTAATGCAAGCTCAGTCTGGAAGTCCTGACAAAAAGCCAAGACAGAGGTTTCTCCCACATTACAAATCCGCAGGACGAAACTTCATTGACGTTTCTGAGCAGTAGTAGTTTACATTCAGAAATCATCCAGAAACCCAAGTTTACCTTTCAAATGTTGAGGTTTCTACGATGAATAGAGTGACAAACACTTGACAGACAGAGGACAATCAGAGCCACCACGTTACACGAAACTAAGGAACCTGAAATATATTATAATCTACTATGTAAATAGTACCCCAGACTTGTTCAGTGTACAACCTAAATGGCTTGGTTCTGATGGCAATGATGTTGTCCATGAGATTAGCCCAACTAACAGAGAACGAGCTCAAATTAGGTGATCAAGGGATATTTAAATAACTGCATTCAACCGAATTAAATCAGGTAGTAAAATACACTATCCAGCTTCAAATTCTCATCTCTAGTCCTGAATTATTCAATCTAATCCATCAAATAATTTTCTTTACTACATAAATACAGAAGTACTTATATGTAAACTATTTTCTAGGGCAGAGGTCACCAACTTTTTTTTTAAAGGGACAAATAATAAATATTTTAGGCCCGCGGGCCATATAGTCTCTACCTGCTGTATAGGATGAAAGCAACCACAGAAAACACATAGACATGTATGGATATGTTCGAAAAAGAAAAAGATCTTTTCTTATAACAGTTGGCCTATAAGTAGTAGCTTGTCCATCACTGATTTGAGAATACCTCTATTTTTGTGTATGCAAAATAAAACATCATTAACATTACATTTTTCTCTTATCAACCTGTTTATTTTATTTACATGCATATGTTTATTCATGAATTCTACTTCAGACATACAGAGTCTGATCCTCTAGAAAGAGAGCTAAGAATCTATATTTTTACATAGCCCCCCAGTTGTCCAGCCAGGTTTGGAATAACCACTGTAATTAATTCCAACTCCAGTCATTAATTTTTGGCTTGAAATATATGAATTATCTTATATCTAGATGAAATTTTTTAGAGAAATAACTCTTTCCTTCTAATTGCTCAGTTCAAAACCTTTATTCCTCTATGACTTTCACATATTATTTCCAATTCATCACCAAATGCAGTGAACACACTCTTCAAAATGCATCAATCACCTGATTTCCTCTCACTCTTTCCACTGCTATCACTGGAGTCCAAGCCACTACCTTCTGGATTTTCACAACAGCCTCCAGATTGATTTTCCAGTTTTTACCTTTGCTCCCATATAGCCTATACTTCATGCAACATCCAAATGTTAAAAAAAAAAAAAAGTCAGATAACCTCAGTTCTCTGGTCAAAACCCTCCAATCTCAACAAGAGTAACAGCCAAATTTCTTATTAAAACCAACAGTGCCCTATATGATTTGTCGCTCTCTTTTACCCTATTTGTTCTCTGACATTGGGCCCCACTGGTCTCCAATCCGTTCTGTGAATGCAGAAGGTACATTTCTGCCTCTGAGCCTTTTCACCTGCTCCTCTAAGAGCTCACCCTCCAGATACGTACAAGGTTCACTCCAACACTTCTTCCAGATGGTTCCTAAAATATCTAAGTAAGCCTTCTCTGGACAACTGGTATCAAAGATGAACTCCCTTCAACCTTTCTTTGCAACTATAGCATGTATCTCTACATGACACACATTGTTTCCCCCTAGTGTTTCTGTTTGTATACCCTCTCTTCCACTGGAATGTAAGCCCCATTAAGGCTGGCATTTTGTTTCTTGAATGAATGAAGAAATGACTGAATGTGACTTTATGCTTTTTTACTCTTTACTACCATGAGATGTTTGAACAACATGTTCCAATATAAAACTATTCCTCCTGACCCATTACATTGCAAGGCTATTTTCACTGTTTTTCATTTTGGTTCTTGTATTTCAAACTAAGTCTGAAAGTAGAAGTCAAATCTAAAATCATCTTCTCAGAATGGGAAGGCAATTTTATTGATAAGGTTTCTTTAAATATCAATTGCAAATTCTACCTGAATGTGTAAATAGAATGGTGAAATATTATCACAATATTATCACAGTCTTAAGCAGCATTTTAAGCTATTATTTTCAGCCTTTGTTATCCCAGTTTTTGCACTGAAGTTAGCCTATGGTACTATAATAACAAAAATGAGAGTCAAAACTAGGCAGCAATTAGTCGGTAAAACCCCACAATACTTCTTTAATTTATATATTCCTTTACTTTTGCTTTGAACTCACTTAATATTAGCCCTGAAAATTGCAGGAGAAAAAAAGAGGCAAATGTATAACTAAAATAAGAGTAAACCAAATAATACAAACCCTCTCAGTGGAAAATTTAACTAATTCCTAAGGAGGAGATCTTGGAATCCTGCCGCTCATCTGCTGTCACCTCTTAGGTCAATAATGAAGTCTATCTACTGATGTGTTCATTTTATTGTTGTAAATTCTTTTAGGAAGTAAATTTACATTTTTAATAGTACAAAAACTAATAAAAAAGTAGAGCAGAGAAAAAATAATTGCCTCTTGTCATTTTTTTTTTCACTAGGTGAAAATAAAGAGATGTTTGGAGTAACAAAAAATAAATAGAGGAAAAAGTTATTTGCCTGGAAGCAATTAATACAGTTGAAAGATATACAAATTCTGAAACTACTGCTAAATTCAGCTTACTACATGACTAAAATTATACAGAGGATAAATAAATGCATCAAAGAATTATATTGGAAGGTTATTATACTACTCAATCTAAAACTGATAGAATAAACAACCCAAATCTTTGCAGGTTCAATTACTTCAATAGTAGTGTATATGACTGATATATACAGAACCTTGCAAACAATAATTAAGTAAAATACATTATTTCACCTATATTTTCAATGCTATCTCAAATAAACTCAGAACAAATACTAACAAGAAAGAAATATATTTACAACACAGTAACAAGGAATAACCTTTCAAAAATACAGTTGGAAACTAAAAATCCCACTTCTAAATAATTCCACATTAAAAATAATCATACTGAAAATTACATGACATTAAAGATTAAACCACAAAAATGTGTAAAACTTATAAAAAACCAGTGGAATGTAGTACAGCTCCCAGTCATGAAAGAGTAACTAGAGGGGAAGTTTCCTTCCCGTTGCAAACAATTTAAAAAGTGGACAAAATATAATAAAAAAATGTTTCCAGACATTGGGACAACAGGCAGAACAGGACTATGATCCTTAAGAGAATAGAAAGAAAGCAGGCTCTACATTTCTCTGGCTTTCTGCCTGGAGGCAATTTCTGGACAGAGGCCCAGGAATGAGGAAGGCAAGCAGAGAATAATGGGATTGCTGATTTGAGGAAGCATATTTCTCAGACTTTGGGGAAGTTGAGGAAGAGGGAATCTGCAGGGCAGAGACTGAACTCCTGGCATTTTTATTAGATCCCCTTGAATCTCTGACATCATACTAATCTGTGAATGTAAAGCTGAAACTCTATGAAGCTAAGCAAATAACAACGGCAGGGAGTTACAAGTGAACAAGCTCCAAACATCCCAAAAGGACTAAGAGACATCCAAATTCCAAGCAGCCAGACTGTAAAAATCTCATTCAACACTAAGGGCAATCAGTAGAAACTGCTTGCTTAAGAGTCACACTTAAGAAGGAATAAGACCAGACTAGCACTTTAGTCTCTCCCTAAAAGAATTTAAAATCAAACCTTGAAAGAATCAAGTGAGCCAAAACAAACTTCCACACTTCTTAAAGAAAGATAACAAATCTCATACACTCTCACACGCATCATTCATTATGTCATAAATTCACTAAAAAATTACTAGGCATATGAAGCAGCAGCAAACATGACCCAAACCCAGTAGAAAAATTAACTAACAGAAACACACCCAGAAACAATAAAGATGATGGATTGAGCAGAAACAGACTTTTAAAAAGTTATGAACTGAAGTTATAAAAATGTTTAAGATTTAAAAAAATCATAATGAAGGCAAGCCAAAGATATATTAAACAGACACAAATTTAGAAGGTTTATCAAGAAAAAGAAGATAAAAACAAAACACCTAAGGAAAGAAAAATCCACAGATACAGATCAGTAGAGATTATTTTTAAATTAATAATTTTATAATACAGATGAAAACATAATTAAAATGAAAATTTCTCTAGAAAATATTATGTAACAAAAATTGACTCAAAAAGAAACAGAAAACCTAAAAAAATACCAAAGACAAAGAAACTGAACTGTTAATCAGCATTTCCTGACTACTTCCACCACCCCCTAATGGAAACACAAAAACTAAACAAAAACAAAAAAACCCACAACTACCCAACTGTTCCCTCATACAAATTTTACAAAACCCACAAGAAATAGATTAATGCATAGACTCAAATTATTTCATAAGATACCAAAGAAAGTTTTCCAAGGGCACCTGGGTGGCTCAGTTGTTAAGATAACAATGCTTCCCAATTCATTATATGAAGATGATAAATAAAACAAATAAAATTATAGGCCCTTCTTACTTCTATTAATGTATCAACTCTGTCATTAAATACCTATATAATCTTGGGTAAGTTATTTGACCTTTGTGAGTATCTACTTTCCCATCTATAACAATGCTTATATAAGACCTGCTGAGGATAGACCAATCCTAACCTAAAAGCTCATCTCCTATCCATTTCCACCAGTAGAAATGATCAGGTCTAAATTGGCACAGTGAAGAACCAGCCCCTGGGCCATACCTTTCTTTCTAACATGGCCACATCCTTAATTAAGGAACTTGCACTATTTCAGAGTTACATCCAAGTTTCTTGTCTGCATTCCTAAAAATACTGACTGTGATCCCTCTCTGCTAGAATCCTTACCACGGCAAGTGCAGTCTGGCTTTGCCGAGGGTAAGCATATCTCTCCAAATATACTGAAAGCTGGAATTCCATGTATATTCTGCTACCTCTCTGCTTATTAGTTTGTTAGTTTCCCACCCACCCCTACCAAGAAACACTGTTTTCTATTTCAGTGCTTGACAACAGTCTAGTGTGAGTTTATTCCCCTTGCATAATACCTATGTTCAATATGTACACTGTGACCCATAAAGAAGATCTTAATTGAATTTATTATTCAATTCCATTAGCTATTACTAGTTTTATCTTACTGAGACAGACACCTATTCTCCATATTTTGCCACACCAAAATAATGATTTTAAGTTCTTTTTTTAAAATAATAATCCTTCTTGCCTTTTACATCCTTTCATTTGATCTGTTCTTTGTATTTACTCCTATGTGTTATATAAAATTGTTTTAATTTTGGATTTAAAATTGCAGAATGCTATATGCTGATATGTAGCTTAAAACAGAATTGGACACTTAGGACTGAATATTACCCAAACTGAGCAAGAAGAAATTTCCCTATGTTATTACTTTCTCCTTCACTGACAGTGCAGGGCCTGAGATATATGTTTGCACTATGTTTTCTGTCTGCCTTGGATTGCTGTAATGAGTTGAGCTGTCAGTGGCAAGTATGTACCAAAAAGACTATGAATATGTAGAACGCAGCAAGATGAGATGAAACTGAACGTATAAAGTTGACTCCAAGGACACGGTATTCCTGGGTTACACCAGATTACTAATATTATTAAACAATATTCATTTTTCAAAGGTTTTCTTTTACTCATTTTCATGAACCCTTCCTAGTGCAAGTATATAAAAGATGTTGATCTTGCTTGTTTCTGACTTCAGTCAAAATTATAAAGTAGGGCAAAGGGAAACAGACATGTATGGAACACCTATTAGTTATTCTCTGCATCTTTTTCCACTGTCCTAGCTTTCCTTTTAGAGTTTTGCTTTCCACGTCCCTCCCCTAGTTTTCAGCTGATGCTCCCTTCAGCATTCACAGAAGTAGCTCATTTTAATGGAATCATCATTTTACTCAAGCCCCCACATGAAAATTTCTTTGTGCTGCATTCATTTTGAAGCTTAAATGGTAAAGGACTACTAATAGAAAAAAATCAGAGCCCAGCAATTTACAGAGAATTGTCACAAATGGCATTTTAACTGATTCTACCGTGTCCACCTTGTATCCACTACAAGATATTAAGGCTGATCATGAGAGGAAACATTTAACATTTTTAACTGAGGGTTTTTTTAAGTAAAGTGGCCACATGTTGAAAGAAACATTTCGGGGAATGGTTATGCATGTGTTGGCAAGGTACTTTTGTTAGGGCCACTTACATCTGAATTATTGTTGTCAGGACAGTGGAGAGTTTTTCATTCCCAAAATTCCCCACTATTCCCTACTTCTTTGCTCTGAAAAGAAGAGTTAAACTTTTCTGAGATGTAATGTTTCTTAGACCTTAAGAATTATTCTTTTCAGATTTCACATGACAATTCTTAGGTGATTGATGAGCTTTAAAAGTATACAAAGAATATATGTCTACACTGATTTCACTAAATGCTCTGCAGGGTTTTACTGTTTCTGATTTCCTAACGATTTAAAGACATTCAGAGAATCCCTTGTGATAACCGGAAGATGCAACCATAAGGATTTTATTCCTACTTTCCAATGTCAAGTGAAAATGAGTAATCTTTAAAATCCATGTACCTGACAATATTTTTCACTGCTAACAAATCATTGTTTCCTGGCTTACAATTCTGAGAAATGTTAAGCCTTTGGCATTTTTGCCATTCTAAGTTAAACTACTTACATCAATCCAAGCCTAAACTTTAAGAAGTTATTAACCATGTCCCTCAACATTGATGCCCTCTGTAGACTTTAGTACCCTCTGGAGAACATTTTCCAATTTGATTTTAATCTAAATAACAATTTTACCCAGCTTCTGAAGGGCTAATATACATTTAAAACCTGGAAGAAAAAAAAAAATAATAAGACGTAGCTCCTACTTCAAAGAAGCCATCTACAGTCCAAGATGGCTCAGTCACATGGCTGGTTGTAGACAAGGGCTATTAGCTGGGAGCTCAACTAGGAATAGAGACCAAAGCCCCTGCACATGCTCTCTCCATGTCACCTGGGCTGCTCACAAGCAGGCAGGCTGATTTCACAGAAAGATCACTTCAAGAAGAAAAATTCAAAAGAATCTAGTTGAGAACCTCAAGGCTTCTGACTTGGCCTTGGAAATCCACAAACATCACAATAATCTATTGTGCTGGTTCAGAATTCGAGGGGCAACCCAGATTCAAAAAGAAGAAAGCATACCAGGGCAGGAATATGGCAAAAAAAATGATGGTCATCTTTGGAAACCAGCTACTGTATGTGGTATTCTACTTATGCATTACAAATGCTGGAAGATTCTGGGGAAAATTCATAGATAGTAACTACTCGTGAAAGCAGCAAGAAGTGCTGGTCTGTTGGCTTGTTCACCATATAGGTGCCTGAATGTGGTAACAAAGCATGACGCTAGTTGAAATAACATAGGTGTCTGGTGATAGGTTAGAGAGTATAGAACTGAAAAAGTTCAGTAGTATACAGCCCTCTTGACCTATCAATTTTCTACGAGATATTATGCAGTAAGGCTGATGCCATGTATAAAGATAAAGAAGAGTCAAAATAAAAAGGATATTCTGTATGAATACATTTAAACTGAAGGAAATAACTTCAGAAAATAAATTCTAGAATATTAGTAAGATTAAGGACAGAAATTACCTATCATGACTTGTTGGTTCAAAGATATCGATACCTAAATATCAATTTAGAATTTGATTTGAAAACGTATGTGAAACTGGCACACAATGGGTGTTCAAATGTCAATCTTCTTTTAAATTTTTCCAATTCATTAGACTGATTATCAGGTTAATGTGTGATCTCATTTATCTTAAGAACATGTGTATGCCTTAACACACATATAACTCTCAAATCATAGTTTATATTTTATGTCACCTAAATCTCATTTCAGTTATTACAAGGTAATCATATCTTCAGATCTAGAATTCCCCAATTCTAATATTAAAATATATTGCTGTGTTTAAGCCAGAAAATAGTTGTAAAAGTGAAGTAAAGGAACCTTTGCAGAAGCTGTATTTTAACTACTGCATATAAATTGTTCAGTGACATTTGACATTCTTTACTACTCATTGGATTTCTGGCTTTAGTCTTGGCTAGTAATATATTTATTTGGTTTTGTCCAATAGTAATATTAGCAAATATTGCTCTCCTCCAAAATCAGCCTGCTTGAATTATGGTACCTCTGAAATCTTCAGCAATACCCTTCTTTTCTTTCTGCATTCCTAGCAAAGTCACGTCTGTCGTGGAAAATTATGCTGATTATATTCCATTGCACCTGTGTTGACACGTTTCTGAGAGATGATTTTACCAAGGTTGTGTGCCAGTGGAGGGAATAACTTCTGGGTGGGATTTCTGTTTAAATGTTACAGTTCCCATCTGGAAATTCAGGTAACTCATAACACATATGAAATTGAATCTGTTAATTTAAATTAACTTTAGAGAAAATGTTCTCCTGTCATCTAGGCTCCAATTTTCCCAGAATTATCTGTGAACCAAGAAGATGGCAATTTGAGTTACTTTGTATCTTTAACCACTGAAATTGAAGCTGAATTAACTTACAGATAACAGCTCACCATTGCTAAACTGATGATTTCAAAGTTGAACACGAACCTAACAGCGGAGAATTATTTCTTAAATTGCTCTGAAATAAACCAGACAGCAGGAACACATTTGGGCTAAATTTGCTCTCATTACCTTAAAAGAAGGAAGAAAAACTGAGGCTCATTTTACATACTGTTATTGACTTTTCTAAGCTAATGTTTTCTTTTTATATCCTGCCAGCAACACTTGCTGAAAGGATTTGTTGTGTGCTTCAGTAGGGGAATGCAAACCACTCTGTTTACCTGTCTCCTGAACTGTCCTCAGGAGAAGGGAGGGAGGGGGGAAGTGTGTACGGAAAGAATTCTCAGAGGGAAGTATACTTGTCCAAGAACTCATAGGAAAAAAGCAATAAGGAATTCTTCCTTTTTCCTCCCCAAACAGTAAATATTCATTGATGAACCAGTACATCAAACATTATGTTAAGGCCAAGTAAGGAGATGCTACTAGTAACTTGGAAGGCACACATTAATCAACATAGTAGGACGAGAATAGATTTCAGTCTATTTAAACAAACAGGACGAAAAGAGCAATATGCCAGTAATTGGGTCAAGGCAAGAAATCTGGCCAACCAAAGGACATGCCAATAATTAAAATTCAGAGTCAGAAAGACAGATAAACCAGAAAAAACCTCATGAGGTGAGACAGTGAAATATGGAAAATAAGTCTATTAAAAGAACAAAAAAAATCACCCCTATATTCCCCATATTCCATAACTCCAATCAATGTTTCTGGCACATAGCAAATATTTAATGAATATGTGTTGTTTTGAATTAAACCCTGATGAACTATAAAAACGGAAAAACTTGTCCCAGAGTGGAATCATTACTGAGGTGTCAAGAATCAAATAAAAATTTGGGTTTCACTTAGGATTTGGGAACAATGAAAGAAAGATTTAACAAAGCTACTAACTTCAGATGCATCTGTGAATTTTAATGAATGAGAGCCACTGGGTCTCACAGAAAACCCAATCTTATCTCAAATGAGACACTCATATGAGACATCTCATACAAGAGATGCCATTGGGCCCTTAAGAGACATATGACTTTCTAGAAGTTCTGTGTCTGGCTTCCTCAAAGATAATCTTTGGATCCATGCACATTTGAACAGCCATCCGTGCACCCCACCCATTACTGCCAGGTAGCAAAATTCACCAAAGACAAAGATGCTGTTCCTAAGTCTCTAATCTTGGCTACATTTTCCCTTTGAACACATTTCTCTTTTCTTCTTCACTAGATTTTCTCTTTGAATACATTTGTCTTTTTCTTCTTCACTAACAGATGAGAAAAGACAGATAAAACACATATATATGATAGAGTCCTAAGAATACCTCCTAAGTTTTACACAGATCTTAGAGGACTTTTCTGAGACAGCTTTAGGGCCATATTCAGTACTTTATCCTGTGCCAAAAAATAACACATCCATTTTCTCAATTCATTAACAAGAAAAATAAAATTTATTGAGAATGTCATAGACAGACAGGTAAAAGTCAAACCATATCACACAGAGTAAAGTTAAAACAAATCTCCACTTAGACATCACTGCTATTCTTCCAAAGGCCCTCTCTGGTTGCCAGTCATCTCACCTGTCCTCCCTCGTTCTCATCACAGCTTCTAATCTCTCCTCTAATGTTCTAAACAATTCAGCTTGACCTCTTGTGTACCCTCATTGTGTAAAGAAATCCAAGGGTGTAGCCACCCTACACTTTAACTTGCAACTTAGCTCACTATCTTGTATCATTTAAGAAATTTCTTACAGGTTTACCTCTCATCCAAAGTAGCTAATTACTCATCTAAAATAAGTTCTTTCTAAGGGGAATCTTGTTGCTTAGAAAACAGGATTTTCTCTATACCATTCCTAATGGTAGAAAAACCTAGTGTTTCAGTATAGCCATTCTTAGCCATTGCTGCTCTAGAAGCTATGAAAAGGAAGTAGAAAGTTAAAATGATAATGGTAATGATGCACAAGGGTTATTTTGATATTTTTTGAGAATAACTGAATTGGCAAATGTAAAACAGTTTGCACAATTCCAAACGATGTCCGTCTTCCTATTCTCGTTTACCTGAATGGCAGGTAAAAGATGGAAGCATTCCAGGTAAGAATTTTAAAAAAGTACAAAGAATAGAGAATGGAAAAAAAAGAAGATCTATTAAGAGTGAAACAATGATGCATGGGGAAAACAGTCAAGTATTAATATCTCAAATTAAAAGAATCTCATATTTATGATTTTATCATATTCTTGGTTCAGAGTTATTACAATTTATTTAGTAAAAATAACTACCCAAATTCTGTTTTCTGTTAACTGGTGGAAAAAGAGTAACATTGTGAAATTTTATTCTCTATTCTGCAAAGAAGCTAAATGAAATTAGGGCAGCTGGATATCTATTGCTATCGTTTTGCCTCCTCATCTTGGTAAACAGGGGCTACCAGTACGGTTGAGGAGACCAAAGTACAAGAATTTTTCCCTCTAAAACATCAACTTGGAAGACCACTTAATCTAGACACAGGAACGTAACCAAACAACTCAGACTAGCCTAATTTTTAAACATGACTTCACCAACATGACCCTCCAAAGTTCACTTTATTCTACTTGCTTTCTTCCTTTACCAATACAATTTTGTTCTGATGCTCCTTGGAGAAACTGTCATGACAAATTATTTGTCTGTGTTAAAATTCTGACTCAAGGATGTATTTAACTCAGAAATTGTTGTAATGGGTCATCAATTCCTCAACTATACAATGGCAATGGACCAAGTCATCTCTAAATATTTGTCGTTTCTTTGTCTATATTGCATAACATTTGATCTATGATTTGATATTAAATAGCCTAGGAAGGAAAGCAACTCTACTCAAAGTCATAATATCAACAATAATGATGATGTTTATTGGTAAGTATAGATCTTGGCATAATGTAAACCATCTGTAATAAAGTATATTGACCAAGATGGACTTAACAATCCCCTCAGCTTTACTAAACTTTAAATAGGTTTCTTCTAGACTACAAGCTCCTGACCTCCCTTACAGCATTACTGCAGAAAACTTGTAATTGTAAATTTTTCTCTGGTCCTTTGAGATCTAAATCTTCTCCCAGTCTCTTGTCTGTTTGACAACTCAGAAATGCCTTTCATAAGGACATGCAAACCATCTCTTCAAAATGTAATCATCAATAAAGACAGTGTTCCTATCTTCCAGGCTTTCTGAATGAGTAGGAGCCTAACTTAGATAAAAAACAATTAACAAACACAAACGCCTAATCACACTGACAAACAAAACCCCTCCTCAAACCTTCTAGTACTTTCCCACTAGCTCACCTCAGCACTTAACTCTCCCACCATGTTTCAATGGAATTGAGTCTGGGGAGGGGAGTAAAAAGTTTTTCTTCACCCTCTTAGGATTCCTGACCAGGTCTGAAAATTAAACTTACAAAGACAGATTAATGGGAAAAGGCATACAAGTTATTTAATATCAGGTTTACATGACAGGAGACTTTGTTAAGGAAATGAAAACCCAAAGAGTTAGACCTTTATATGCTTATGCTAGGTTCCATGAAGAGTGTAGAGTTGTGGAGGAATAGGACAGTTTAAGGAGTATGAGGAAAATGTAATAAACTGGACAGCACTTAGCAAAGCCTGTTTGTCAGGGTTCTTCCTGGAGTCCCTATGTCTTTGGAGAAAAGGATGGGAGGGTGCCTCTCCCATGGGGATGTTATGATGTGTTACAGGGAAGAAAAGTAAGGGGCAGAGGAAGGCAGAGTGACCTTCCTGCTCTGCCACATCCTCAAATTTCTTCAGCTTAAAATATACAATATTCCAAGATGCCATATCTTGGCGTAGCATTGACCCCATTAAGGCCAATCCCTCCCCCCTGTTGCAATAAACAAAATAAAATCTTCTTTGCTTATTTAAATTGTTCAGTGCAGTATTTATTTAATAATATGCATTACTTCAGTCTTTCCAATAAACAAAAACAGAAAATCATATTACTGACTACGGTTTATATTTGAGGGAATGCAAGATTGGATCACAGGCTCATTGTCACAAAGCTAGTTATTCTTTTCCTTCTACCAGTAGGATGGACCTGATGATAGGGGATTCACACTTCATTTCTTCACAGTAATGAGTTCACTGCCCATTACCACTCAAGTCTAGGGTTGGGGCAGCCTGCTCTATCCTCATGTTGCTATTAAGTCACAAATTTAAACCGCCTAAATACGTACAGCAAAGTGATGTGCTGAAGTGAGTCAGGAGCCTACCATTCAGGCTTCACCTATTCTAACAGCTCATTCTGCTGTTAGACTACAAAAAACTCTCCTTCTCAGACTGCTATTTGTAAAGTAGCAATAGTTGTGAGGTTTAGAGTTAGGAATATTCATGAATATTTATGGAATGCTTATTGTGTACCATGCATTTTGAAAAAGTGGTTTACAAACATCAATGCATTTACTGCCCTAACAAAGTCCTAAGTAGCTAAATTATCATTCAGATTTTACAAACCAGGAAACCCAAGGCAGATATTAAGTATTTGCACAGACAGTGCCAGGAAGTGGTAGAACCAGGATGGCAAAGCACAGAGTCTGACACAGAAGCCCATGCTCTTACCAAGCTGAACAGCATCTCCACAGGTGTGAAGTACCAGGCCCAGCACTCAGGATGTGGCATATGGTGCACACTCACAGACTGTCATCACTGCTACCATTATTTACCCTTTTATTAATATGCCAATATGTCATTTTTGTTAGAATATTTCACTAAAATACAAGCATGGATTATTTGGGGTCACATTTGTAAGATAGGAAGTTATCTGGGAAGCTATTATATATCTTTTACAAGTACATACATGTATGTAATATAAACATAAGAGAAATGGGAAGCTAGTACATCCCATCTTAGAGAGGATATCTGACAGACAAAATTATGTACACAATCAAAAGAGCTTGCAGCATCGACTCCTGAAAGAAGAGTAACAAAGTGTGAGCTTCAAGAGTGAGAGGGAGGGGGCTGAATTGGAGATGGGAGTGGAAAACAAAACCAGTATCCACATCACAGGAGGGTGATTTTCCTCCCTTCCTTTAGTGTAACATTTAAAGAATGTGTGACATTAGAATAACATAATTTCCACCTAAATACCTCAATGCAATGTAAATAAAATATATCACAAGTATGAAATCCTTGGATAAAAAAATTGTCAAAATTTCAGAGAGGCCACAGGGACCTTTGCCAGGTCTTCAGTCACGGAGAATGGAGGGCACTCTTAACAATGGAAGCGTCATAATCCCATTTAACATATATTCAAATGGATGAAGATGGTAATTATTTTAAATCTGCTACAGAAAGAATTAAAAAGCTAGGAAATTTCAATAGTGCCTGAAACAGATTGGATAATTAAAGGACTATTTGAATGCTTCACAACCAAAAAAGGTGTCTGTTTATATTCTTATATTTTATTCTGTGTGAAGACCACGTATTGACAAATAAACAAACTCAGGGCAAACCTTCTATTCTTACAGCAACACCATTCCCTCCTTGTCAGACTTTTTGTTAGAAAATCCCTTTTGTCATTGAAGGAGTAACACTGATACCTTATAAAATCAGCTTATTGTTGTAAACCCCTAAATCATCTGATGAAAGGGCTGTTATTGTTTGCCAATCAGATGATCACTGTGTCTCTTTTTACACACTTTCTACACACAGAAGCTTTGCTGTTTGGCTTATTAATACTAAGAACCAGAGAAAAGTTAACACTGAGTGATATGCAAGTATTTCAAATGTTCTCTAAATTACCCACTGCAATCTTTGGCTAAAGGTGAGTAGAATCTAGTAATTATTTTTATTGATATGTGTGTTCACATAGCAAGTGTTATTTTCAAAGATTAATTATTTACATAACCTCTCTGAGTCATATCTCCTGCTGTCTTGAAATTTATCTCAGCACAGTTAAAGTTCCAAAAATCTAAATTTGCCTTTCTATAGCATCCAAGAGTTATGAGGTTGATTACAAAGGAAACAACCAGGAATTTATTTAAACTTTTCATGAATATCTCATGAATGGCCTCCAAATATTTAGAAAATCTAGATGTACTTAAAAATTTGACTCTATTATAGATAAGGACATTTCAGACAATCTTGAAAAGTAGAGAACTAAGTTATATAAAGCATATAACACATTCAGTTTGGATTACTATATATAAGACAATTACATATAAGAAACACCAGGATATTGTTTGGGGGCTTTTTGTTTATTTAGTTATGGTTTGTTTTAGAATAGTTATCATGTCAGCCATTCATTACATTTCTATTAAATATTAAATATTCCCTTCATGTGCTGGATAAATTTTATACCCCCTATAATCTTCATGCTCCTGGTATTAATTCTGGCATTATTTCCCTCCCATTGAATGTGGGTGAGACCTGTGACTTTCTTCTAACCAGTGAAATATGGCGAAGATGATAGGAGTCACTCTTATGATAACATTATGTAAAATTTCACACCTTGCTAGCAATCTCTGTCTAAAGACTCAAACACTATACACAGATTCTCCTTTATGACTTGATGAAGTTGACAACCATGTTGAAGAAACCCAAGTGACAAGAAGATATGAGTGGCCTCTAGGAGCAAGAAATTTTGAGTGGCCTCTAGAAGCTGCGGGTCATTGGCCTCCAACCAACAGCCAGCAAGAAGTTGGGGCCTTCAGTCCTATCATCTCAAGGAAATTAATTCTGCCAACAACCTAAGTGACCTTGGAAGTAGAATTTTTTCCAACTGAGCCTCCTTATGAGAAAAATTACCCCCTTGATTATAGATAGCTTTGTGAAGCTGAGAGCAGAGGATTCTATTAGGCTTTGTCTGGACTCCTGATTTACAAATAACTTTTATATAATAATGTGTGTTGTTTTATGCCACTGTGTTTGTGGTAATTTGTTATGCAGCAACAGTAAGCTAATATGCTTCATATTCTGCTATTAATTAAATGAAAATTGAAGTATCAGAATACCAAACCCCAAAATTTATACATGCACATGATAAAAAGAATACAAAGAATAAAGAGTACATGATGAAAACATATCTTTATCAAAAGAAAACAAGTCCTACTTCTAAAATGTAACTATTATTAAAGCATTTTTATGTAACCTGATGTGGGAAACAAAAGCAGAAGAAAAATTATTAAATTTCCTTACTACCTACAGCCCACTGACAAGTCCTTGAAACAGGCATGGTGACATTCCTCTAGGAACTCAGCTGCCTGGAAGTTAATACTTTGCTAAGGGCAAAAGGCAGTCCTGGCCTGACCCCCTCCCCTCCACCAAGATCCTGTAAGTCTACTTTAAACTTATAAAAATTCCTTTGGAAACTTCCTTTATCTCTAACC